>NC_134508.1:45223304-45523304 GCF_027942865.1 Odontesthes bonariensis | reverse complement strand
CTAAAACAACAATCAAAGGGATGATAGATTCATTTCAGAAGTTGGGTCTAGGGAGACTTTCCAATAAAGAATATCAATTTGCTATCTGGAGGGACCAACAATGGATATAAATCAGTTAATTTACGTGTTGAGGGTCGACTAAGATAAAAGAATCCTAGTTTACCCCCGTTGTTCTTAATATCTGACCAACCCACACCTGGACTCAAAATAGTGTCACATGATGTGGAAAGTTTGAAATGCAATGAAATTACACACAAACTGTTAGACTGGTATTCAGCATCCGAGCCAATGTCCCACAGTTAAACCAAAGAGTGGCAGCGTACATTCTGCAGAGGTCACCAGCCCATCACAGGGCCACCCAGAGACAAATAAGACAAAAAACCATGCACTCACTTATTGCATTAATTCATTTTCTTTGCATTTATTGATCTCTATAATCTTTTAAGCAACTGATGTGTATGGTTGATATTTTAGAAAAATCTGCTCTCCATACTCTACTGGAGTATTATTTTTCTCCTACTTTTACTTCAGTACATATTTTCAACGAGTTTAGTACTTTTACTCCGATACATTTTTATGTGCTGCATCGTTACTCGTTATTATAAACGCACACACACACACACACACACACACACACACACACACACACACACACACACACACACACACACACACACACACACAAAAACGTACATTCATTCATGCACAAACACACCCACACGCATACAAACACGCAAATATGCATATAAAAACACACACAGAGAGATACACAAGCATGCACATAGTTTAAGAAGGGGAAAAGTTGTAAAGAAAAAAAAAGCACAAGCAGGGAAGAGAGGGGAGGGTGCTTTAAATGGAGAGGGGACATGCTTGATCTGTTTGTTCACAAAGAGTTAAGCCCAGTGTTTTCAGGTGTTCTAATCACTTTTTGTTTTTACATGGCATTTGTATTTGTATGTGGCCTACTGGCCTTGAGATTCTTTTAACAAGTTGAAAGAAAATGACAAGGATGAAAAGAAAATGTGTAATGTGTGAAGTGATGGGAGATGCTTTAAAGGGGGAAGGGACATACTTGCCAATACATATTCTTTTGTTCAAAAGAGTTAAGCTCAATGTTTTAAGGTGCTCTTGTACACTCCGCTGTACTGCTGTTACAGCCAAATATTTTTAATAATGAGAACCGAAAGAGTTTCCGTGGCACATGCATGCAGGGACAATCTGACCAGGCCTCAGTAGGACATCAAAGACCCCCTCCCACCCACCCCCCGCAGTCACGGAAGATTTTACTCTACTCCCCCCAAAAACAGCCACATTCCACAGCAGCTTCATCAACCGTGCTAAAAATATCAGTGAAGCAGCTTCACCGGGGGATGCTCCGGTAACACTCAACCAAAATAAAAAAAAATCTGACCTCAGTAATGTCACCAATCTTCCTTTTCAGCCTAAACACTGGTGGCACCGCACCTCGCAGAAGGGCTTTTGATCCATCTGTCCAGTGGGCCAACAGCTTTCCATAGCTCAAAAAAAAATGATTAAACAATATAAAGAAATAAAAACGTCTTGTCAACTTCAAGTCAAATAACAAAATCTTTGCAGTCTCACCTTCCAAGGTCAAAATTTTCCATGAGGATGATACTTTCGTAAAAGTGGCATGTCCACCTGGAAAATGATTAAAAAAAAAAAAAAAAAAAAAGGGTATTCTAGGAATAAAGCACATTCATTTTAATTTAATGCTGAAATCTTTAATGCACACAGAATTACACAAATAATTAATATATAACAAATGATGTCTACTACCATCAGCATGAAGATGCCACAGTCAATCCCATATGGTTGTCGTGGAAAACCCTAGATATCAGAAAGAAGTCAGTTATGTAATTATTATTTCACTGTATTAAAGTACTCAACTATTAATATGAATACATGCATTATACATACTTTATACTCTTACCTGAATTTGTAGTCCAGTTTTCTCTGTCCAGTTGCCAGGATTTAGTGACTGGGATAGGTTTCTAAAAGACAGAAAGTGAGGTGTCAGATGTTCTTCACTGCAACCTACATTCCCTTCATTTTCCTTTTACCCTTTTACAAACCAAACCACAACCTGCCAGAAGTTAGTAGCGTTGGCTAATACTTATGAGTACAAACAAACAGACAAATACATTATGCTTACCTTTAAATAAAATGCCACCTTTTGTATGTGCCTATAAGTGGCTCTGCAGCTTGGACAGTTTTGCTGGTTTAAATTGTAGGCACAGAGGGCAGTGAAACAGTTTGCAACATGACGTGCAGCGTTCGATTTTGGGCGTAGTGCCGGCGGTTGTTATTGAAATATGCATCTGTAAGAGACAAATAATGTCGTAATAAGTAAAACTAAATTATATATATATATATAATTATAAATGACGCATTTAAGTGAGCACTATCGATACGATAACAACGCTAAAAAATTCCAGTGAATAAAGACTGTTTCTGTTTCTTCGTATGAAAGAAACGGGGAATGAAAAATACGTGCTTACAGGTATACGTCGCTTCCGGTCCTGAGAGTGCAGACGCACGTATTTTTCATTCCCCGTTTGAACTCTGGAGACAACGAGGTGAGAACAACTTTCTTTCTTCTGGCAGGTTGTGGTTTGGTTTGTAAAAGGGTAAAAGGAAAATGAAGGGAATGTAGGTTGCAGTGAAGAACATCTGACACCTCACTTTCTGTCTTTTAGAAACCTATCCCAGTCACTAAATCCTGGCAACTGGACAGAGAAAACTGGACTACAAATTCAGGTAAGAGTATAAAGTATGTATAATGCATGTATTCATATTAATAGTTGAGTACTTTAATACAGTGAAATAATAATTACATAACTGACTTCTTTCTGATATCTAGGGTTTTCCACGACAACCATATGGGATTGACTGTGGCATCTTCATGCTGATGGTAGTAGACATCATTTGTTATATATTAATTATTTGTGTAATTCTGTGTGCATTAAAGATTTCAGCATTAAATTAAAATGAATGTGCTTTATTCCTAGAATACCCTTTTTTTTTTTTTTTTTTTTTAATCATTTTCCAGGTGGACATGCCACTTTTACGAAAGTATCATCCTCATGGAAAATTTTGACCTTGGAAGGTGAGACTGCAAAGATTTTGTTATTTGACTTGAAGTTGACAAGACGTTTTTATTTCTTTATATTGTTTAATCATTTTTTTTTTGAGCTATGGAAAGCTGTTGGCCCACTGGACAGATGGATCAAAAGCCCTTCTGCGAGGTGCGGTGCCACCAGTGTTTAGGCTGAAAAGGAAGATTGGTGACATTACTGAGGTCAGATTTTTTTTTATTTTGGTTGAGTGTTACCGGAGCATCCCCCGGTGAAGCTGCTTCACTGATATTTTTAGCACGGTTGATGAAGCTGCTGTGGAATGTGGCTGTTTTTGGGGGGAGTAGAGTAAAATCTTCCGTGACTGCGGGGGGTGGGTGGGAGGGGGTCTTTGATGTCCTACTGAGGCCTGGTCAGATTGTCCCTGCATGCATGTGCCACGGAAACTCTTTCGGTTCTCATTATTAAAAATATTTGGCTGTAACAGCAGTACAGCGGAGTGTACAAGAGCACCTTAAAACATTGAGCTTAACTCTTTTGAACAAAAGAATATGTATTGGCAAGTATGTCCCTTCCCCCTTTAAAGCATCTCCCATCACTTCACACATTACACATTTTCTTTTCATCCTTGTCATTTTCTTTCAACTTGTTAAAAGAATCTCAAGGTCAGTAGGCCACATACAAATACAAATGCCATGTAAAAACAAAAAGTGATTAGAACACCTGAAAACACTGGGCTTAACTCTTTGTGAACAAACAGATCAAGCATGTCCCCTCTCCATTTAAAGCACCCTCCCCTCTCTTCCCTGCTTGTGCTTTTTTTTTCTTTACAACTTTTCCCCTTCTTAAACTATGTGCATGCTTGTGTGTCTCTCTGTGTGTGTTTTTATATGCATATTTGCGTGTTTGTATGCGTGTGGGTGTGTTTGTGCATGAATGAATGTACGTTTTTGTGTGTGTGTGTGTGTGTGTGTGTGTGTGTGTGTGTGTGTGTGTGCGTTTATAATAACGAGTAACGATGCAGCACATAAAAATGTATCGGAGTAAAAGTACTAAACTCGTTGAAAATATGTACTGAAGTAAAAGTAGGAGAAAAATAATACTCCAGTAGAGTATGGAGAGCAGATTTTTCTAAAATATCAACCATACACATCAGTTGCTTAAAAGATTATAGAGATCAATAAATGCAAAGAAAATGAATTAATGCAATAAGTGAGTGCATGGTTTTTTGTCTTATTTGTCTCTGGGTGGCCCTGTGATGGGCTGGTGACCTCTGCAGAATGTACGCTGCCACTCTTTGGTTTAACTGTGGGACATTGGCTCGGATGCTGAATACCAGTCTAACAGTTTGTGTGTAATTTCATTGCATTTCAAACTTTCCACATCATGTGACACTATTTTGAGTCCAGGTGTGGGTTGGTCAGATATTAAGAACAACGGGGGTAAACTAGGATTCTTTTATCTTAGTCGACCCTCAACACGTAAATTAACTGATTTATATCCATTGTTGGTCCCTCCAGATAGCAAATTGATATTCTTTATTGGAAAGTCTCCCTAGACCCAACTTCTGAAATGAATCTATCATCCCTTTGATTGTTGTTTTAGACTGCAATTGGTGAACGTGCTAATTTGTATCCAGTCTAGTTTTTAAATTTGTTGAAAGGCATAGTTTTTCTTTGGTTATAAAATAATGGTAATGGTAATAAAAAGTAGAATAAGATTGAAACAATGGATATTGCTGCCTTCACCTACAGTGAATGGAATTTTCATGTTGGTTGGATATACAATTTAGGATACATTTTCTGTGTCATGAAATGTTCGCACGAGTAGTAATTCAAAGATGTGAGAAATTAATCATTAGATGCAGAATATTTAATATTGTGTGGTTAATTTAACCCTCCTGCCCTCTTTTAGTTAAATGAAATAACGTTTCGGTTTTTAAATATCACCTTTAATATTGATTTTACAGAGTGGCCTGTGTTGCCTGTCTTCAGTGGTCAGTGAGAGAAGACAGAGGGGGGGGGTTATGGTTGATACTTTCTGGGGAGATTAACTCTAGGGGGTTATAAAGAGACACCTATCTTATCTTAGAAATAGAACAGAGGAGCCTTATTTGTTCTTTGATGCTATATTCTGCCTTTGAATAAATATAAGGAAAGACAAAATCTGGATTTTGTCTTGTTATTATCTGAGTAGTCTTCTTACTCACTTGATAAAAAAAAAAAAAATAAAAAATAAAAAAAAAATCCACTACAGTAGCTATTCCAGACTAGAACCGGTTGTGTGCCGGTATTCTGTTTAAGATAAATACGTAGTTGTCTTAAATAAACCAAGGTGGGGAAATGGGGTTAAAGAACCTGTCTAGCGCCTTCAGCTTAAGTTGATTTAAGATCTACAAATTACTAGTACATAAGATCAAGAAAAGTTGTTCATGTTCAAAATATTTAACAAATCAAGCTTAAGAATAATATTAGCAGTGGTTTTAAGGTTACATTCATGTAAAATCTAAGAGCATAAAAGAGTTTGGTGGGCACGAAGTGTACATTTATAAGGTCTTTATGCAAAACTAAAGCATGGAGTTTTAATTTCAGCTTAATCAAATCTTTCGTGGAGCATAAACGATCATAAAAACAACACAAAACGGAGCTGAGGCAGTAACCAATATGTCTTAAACAGTTCAAGAAAGATGAGACTTTGATCATTTTTATTATATTTAATCCTGAGTCTCCAGGAGATCAGTATATTTTCTTTGCATGCTCACTTGTTCGTGTGTTTACTCATCAGATCGAACAATTGTTCGTGTTTGAATCTTACCACAAAGCCATCTCAGTTGAGGTTATTGTGTTTTGATTTCAAATGAAGGATGGATTGAGCAGAGTCTGAAGTCATCAAGGCTGAATAAACTCAGGCCTTGTTTGCTGGTTAACATCTTAAGTACAGTTAGGTTATCTCCTAATACTACGATCAGACATTAAGTCAGATTCAGGTCCAATATTTTGGAATGTTGCAATATTAACATTATTTTATCAGGAATATATGTGAACTGGTTTATTGAAGCTTTTAAGAGCAGAGTCTAATGTTATCCACTTTCACCTTTGACTTGGGGGTATTCAAATGCTATATTCTGTCTCTGCTAGAAGAGTGACTTACCGTTATCTCCCAAATTAATTTTTCTAAGCCTGTACTTGGCTGTACCCTGTTCTCATGAGAACATACTTAGTGCCTCTGTGACTAAACTGTTCATTCATACAGGTGATGGTGATCATTTCCCCTGTGTGGAAAATCAAATTCTGAAGTTTATTAAATGTTGACTTTAATTTAATCACAAGGGAACATCTATCTCTTTACACTTCTGATCACTTCTGATCAGTTCTGATCACTTCGTGGGTAACTTGGTGCTCAGGTGCTTTAGGAACATGCTGCACTCTGTTTGAAAACTTTATTTTGACTGTAGTTTATTTCTTTGCATGTTGTTAGGAGGTTTTTTTCTTTTACATCTGCTTTTTTTCAATATTTATTATTTTTTTTTATTTTTTTAACTTAAATCATTCTTAATATCAACTCTAAACATCCCTAGGAGATCTACTTCTGGGTTGTTGCACAACAGTCGTCGTAACTCTCGAAATTCCTGCCGCAGCTGATGCACTGTCTACAATGGATGAATAAGGGTTTTTTTTTTGTTTGTTTTTTGTAAGCTTTTATTCACCCCGGCCCGGGTTAGTTAATAGGTGTACAGACTCCTATTTAGAAGTAGCCTACCTGAAGAAGGCTGACAAATCTGTCTGGTTTAGTATTTGCTCTCGGATGAAGTTTCCCTGAGATTTAACACTTAGAAAACTGTCAGCACTCCTGAAAACTTAGTTGTTTGTCTTTGGCTATGTGTGTGTGTGATTACCTTTATTAATAATGAATTGCAATGAATACAACAGATCATATTGAATATAGCTAATTAAATGTTGCGTGAATGTTCTTTACACTGCTCAACTGGAGATAAATAAATCTTTTAGCAGCAAAGTAACATAAAGTATGAGGGGTAACATAAGCCAGTTTATTGAGTTATTCTTGTCCGGTGCGGATGCAGATATACTGTTGCTGTGAGATTATATTAACAGCTTTTCTTGAATAATTTTTTTTTTTTTACTTTTTTCCAAATTACTTTGTTTCTGTAAGAAACGGGGTGACATTAACACATTGTTCTGTCATATCAGTGAGGTTTTTTTTTGTTTGTTTGTTTTTTGCAGTACCCAATGTTTTAAACAGTTCAAGAAAGATTAGACTTTGATCATTTTTTTATTATATTTAATCCTGAGTCTCCAGGAGATCAGTATATTTTCTTTGCATGCTCACTTGTTCCAGTATTTACTCATCAAATCGAACAACTCTCCATGTTTGAATCTTACCACAAAGCCATCTCAGTTGAGGTTATTGTGTTTTGATTTCAAATGAAGGATGGATTGAGCAGAGTCTGAAGTCATCAAGGCTGAATAAACTCAGGCCTTGTTTGCTGGTTAACATCTTAAGTACAGTTAGGTTATCTCCTAATACTACGATCAGACATTAAGTCAGATTCAGGTCCAATATTTTGGAATTTTGCAATATTAACATTATTTTATCAGGAATATATGTGAACTGGTTTATTGAAGCTTTTGAAGAGCAGAGTCTAATGTTATCCACTTTCACCTTTGACTTGGGACTATTCAAATGCTATATTCTGCCTTTGAAAAAATATAAGGAATGTTATTATCTGAGTAGTCTTCTTACTCATTAGAAGTAGCCTGCCTGAAGAAGGCTGACAAATCTGTCTGGTTTAGTATTTGCTCTCAGATGAAGTTTCCCTGAGATTTAACACTTAGAAAACTGTCAGCACTCCTGAAAACTTAGTTGTTTGTCTTTGGCTATGTGTGTGTGTGTGTGTGTGTGTTTGATTACCTTTATTAATAATAAATTGCATTGAATACAGCAGATCATATTGAATATAGCTAATTAAATGTTGAGTAAATGTTCTTTACACTGCTCAACTGGAGATTAACAGCAAAGTAACATAAAGTATGAGGGGTAACATAAGCCAGTTTATTGAGTTATTCTTGTCTGGTGCGGATGCAGATATATTGTTGGTGTGAGATTACATTAACAGCTCTTTGTGCTTCCTGTTTCAGGGGTTTTCTTGAATAATCTTTTTTTTTTTTTTTTTTTTCAGGTTCCCGTGGACCCCTGCTGTGGAAACTCACACCTTGATTTGCTTCAGTGCCATTTGAAACGTCTGACAGTCTCGTGTAAACTTTAACATATTAGCATTTAAACTATCTACAGCCTGTCTGCATTCCTATTAACCATTAAACCTTTTTATTTATAAAACACAGAGAAGCAGCATTTAGCTGTTATGCTGCAAACAGGTGGAACAAACTGCCAGTGGAGATTAAACTCTCACCAAATGGAGATTTTTTTTAAATCCAGGTTAAAAACATTACTTTTCTCATGTGTCTATGCATGGAATCTGCACGATATATTTTAATTTATCTGGACATTTGTTTGTTTTTAAATTCATTTGAATTATTTTATTTGTTTCTCTTTATATTCTTTTATATATTTTAATGCTTCTTACACTCCCTGCGTAAATGCATCCCTTTTATTGTATTTTTATCTTGGGTTTCTAGGTTAGTATAGGTCTTAGATTAGCATAGGTTATTATGTGTATTATATGTTCAGTATAGCACAAGTAATTAACGTAAAATGTATATTTTATAGTATCTATATTGCCTGTTTATGTCATGAATTTCAGTGCCCGACTCTGTTGTTCTGTGTATCTGACAACAAAAGACTTGACTTGATTTGCTTTTATTTTATGTGAAGTACTTTGAATTGTTTTGTACACGAAATGTGTTATACAAATAAATTCGATTTGATTGTCAATACTGTTACTACTCAAACATATTGAACCCCCTAACACCCACCCCTAACCCCCACCACTGGCCACTTGTTATCGCTAACCCTTTGATGTGACAGGACATACGGAGGTCAAAAGGTCACCTGTCATAAATCATACTTTATTACCCCCCATAAATCTTTTTGTGACTAAAAGTGTTTCCTATATCTCTCTGATGTAATTGCCCAAATGCTGAAAGTAGTGAAGAAACTTCTACGCAGAACGCTGTGTTCTGTGCGCTCCACTTATCAAAGCATTTGTTTATTCCAAAACTTTGGGTCACACCATAAAAATACTGATTTCCCCGAACAAAGCGACCCGTATAGCACGCGCAGCCACTTGTTCTCCCCCCTTTTTATCTATGCCAAACCCCAATATTGAACAGAAACCACTCGAGATCTGCTGGCGCAGTCAAATTTCTTCGAGCGGCGAACCCCACCCCACAGTTGCATGAAAATTAAAAGATCTGACCCTGTGTCCTACAGTATAACTTTATTCTTGTCAGACCGACTATGTCTCGGGATTATAGACCGCTTCGCACCCCGGAAGTCTCAATCCCTCGTTCTAACTTCCGTCAGAGGAGAATCTTCCGTGTCGGATTTCTACTAATTTTATTTATTTATTTAGTTGACCCCCTTCAATTTGGGGATTTTATAAACTACTTCGGTCACACTTAGCTATTAGTGCTCGGTAAAAAAATTTGAAGACAAGCTCCCCGCATGGGACATTCATTTATAAAATGAATTTATCTTGTCACTTTGTTCGAATTCACTTGTCAGGACACTTATTTACTTTCCCTGCATGTAACTATGTGTAGTTATACTGGACGTGTTACCATTCAATGCAAACAGACAGTACATTAACACTTGGATTTACCATGACCAGAGGACAACTTAATTCAGACAACTTCATTTAGGTTTTTCAATATGCAGAAATTTCACATTTAGTCCTTAAGTGGTGTTCTGCTCACCTTTTTCTTGGCGCCTGATTGTCTGAAAAAAGCTGTCCCTACTATCACCTCGAGGCGTCCTCCCTCGGACGGGGTCGGTCTCACGACACGGTGGTCCTTTAGCCTTCAAACCTCGTGTCACGGCACCATTTATTAGATTCGGTTCTTTTAGTAGGAGGCTTAAGAACGGACCGCAGTAATTCAAGTGCAAATGAAGTCTTTATTGTTATGGCAACAAATGCAGTATTTCAGCGCTGGTCTCAGTATGACAAAACTCTCGCAGGAATCCGTCAGACAGAGCCGCGTATTTCCGGTAACAAGTTGCATATATCTCTTCTAGTTTCCCACGGTGGATCCCGTGTTGATCAAATGTGATTGGATATGAATCGTACTAACCCAAATAATGTCTCTGAGTAATCCAAATAATGTATGTGTGTGCCTTTCGCACCTGGATCTCAGGGTTCCCTGTTCTGTCTGGGTCAGTCTCAGTAAAGGTCATGTCTCATGTCCTTTATGGAAAACTACTGGGCTCATGTCTATTAAATAAGCCAATTTTAACAGTACAATGAACGCTACCCAGTCTACATGCACACTCCATCAATCTGCCTCTGGATAACTAGATCTTTTCAGGAACATTTCTGACCAAATACTGCTAATGCATGTCATGTGAAATTGCTAGTTGATACAGGATCTGGCGTTTCTATGCTACCTGAGAGTGTTTACAATTCTAATTTTAGCTCAGTTAAGTTGCATAGTCCAATGGTGCAGCTTGTGACATATTCTAAGGAGAAACTGAATGTGATGGGGTGTCTTAGAGCTGATGTTACTCACAATGACAGTACTGCCTCCACTGACTTTTACATAGTGAAGACAGGGACACCTATACTGGGCATGGACCTGGTTACTGCTCTCCAGCTGCAGATTAAAGGAGGACAGTTACTAACACAGGCATCAAAAATCTGTGCAACGCTCCACCAAGCCAAAGCTCCACCTACTCATCGTGAACATGATGGTGAGTCACCTGCCACGTTCGGATGTGCGAGGAACTTTGTGCACAAAGTGAAGCTTCGGCCTGATGTGAAGCCAGTGCGACAGAGTCTCCGACACTTACCTCTCTCAGTTCGTGAGGCTGTCTCCAAGGAACTCAAGTACCTGGAAAAAAACAGTATAATTGAGAAAATTGATGCGTCTGAATGGGTCTCTCCAATTGTGGTCACCAAAAAGAAAAATGGTGGCATACGCATGTGTGAGGACTTGAGAGAACTCAACAAGGCCGTGATCATGGATAGCCATCCATTGCCACTGATCGAGGACATTCTGTCAGAACTGCGTGCAGTGATGTTCTCAACTCTGGATTTGAAATCTGCCTACCATCAACTGACACTGCATGAAGAGAGTAGGGGGCTCACTGCTTTCATTACACATGAAGGACTGTACCAGTACTGCAGGGTTCCCTATGGACTATGTTCAGCCCCAGCAGCTTTCCAAAAGATGATGATGCAGATTCTCAGTGGCACAAAGGGGGTGCAATGCTACCTTGATGATGTCATCACGTATGGATCGTCAGAGGCGGAGCATGATGCCAACCTGAGGGAGGTGTTGTGCAGAATCAACGATGCTGGACTGCAACTCAATGTTGACAAATGCCAACTCCGTCAAACCACCCTTTCTTGGCCAAAAGATTGGACCAGAAGGTCTGCTGCCAGATGACTCTCACGTTGCTGCTATCCTGAATGCACCGTCTCCTTCCGATCCTGCAACATTGCGCTCTTTCCTTGGCCTGAGTGCATGGTACAGCAAGTTTGTGCCAAATTATGCAACTGTCGTTGAGCCCATGAGAGTTCTTCTTCGAAAAAATTGCTCATTCCACTGGAACAAGACAGCTCAAGCAGCATTCGAGAAAGTCAAGCAGTTGATTGTGCATAGCACTGCGCTGGTGATGTTTGACCCCAGTAAGTCAACCATTGTTTCAACAGACGCCTCAGATTATGGGGTAGGTGCAGTCTTGACTCAGATGGACAGTAATGGTGCAGAGCAGACTGTTGCTTTTGCATCTCGCAGTCTGTCTGATGCGGAGAGGAAATACTCTATCGTCGAGAAGGAAGCGCTAGCCTGCGTCTGGGCTGCTGAAAAATGGCGGACATGGCTGTGGGGAAGAAGATTCCTGTTACGCACTGATCACCAAGCACTTACCACGCTGCTGACTACCAAAGGCAACAACCGTGCTGGTCTCCGCATTGCCAGATGGTCTGCTCGTCTCTTGGAGTTCAACTACGACGTTGAATACAGAACTGGGTCACTGAACCAGGTTGCTGACTGCCTGTCGAAACTTCCACTGCCTGAAACTGACAATGCATTTGCAGAAGAGATTGAGTCAGTGGCTGCCATACTCACTGACCTGAGTGCTGTGTCTGAGGAAGACTTTCGTTCAAAATGCAATGACTGTCCAGTGCTCACTAAACTCTGTGCACAGATACAGAGAGGCTGGCCGTCACGGATGTCTACACTCGATCCTGACTTACAGCCATACTTCAAAATGCGCCATGAGCTTGCTGTCATGAATGAATGCATCGTCAGAGGGTCTCACAGACTGCTCGTACCCGAGTCACTGCAGAAAAGACTCATTGTTCTAGCCCATGAAACCCACCAGGGTATTGTGCGTACCAAACAGCGCCTCAGGGAGTTGTACTGAGGCGCTGTGCATCATCATTTTGTACTGTCCAAAATGGACTTTCAGATAGAAACGTGCATTAAGAACTGCTCAACCTGCCAACAGAATGACAAAACAACTGTCACCCATGATGCTCCACTCCAACCAGTTCCCCTACCAACTGCTGCTTGGGAAAAGGTGTCCGTGGACATCATAGGCCCGTTTGAGAAAGCCCCTGCTGATTGTAGGTTTGCCATATCACTGGTAGACTACTTTAGTAAATGGCCTGAAGTAGCGTTTGCTCCACGTGTCGATACAGCTACTATCATACAGTTCCTGACTGCCATTTTCTCTCGAGAAGGACATCCAAAGACGCTGATAAGTGACAACGGTCCTCAATTTCTCTCTGCTGAGTTTGCTGACTTTCTCAAGGAGAGTGGAATACAACACCTGAGATCTTCAGTGTACTACCCAAGAGCTAATGGAGAAGTTGAGAGGTTCAAAAGATGCGTTAAGGACTGCTTACAAACTGCATCCATTCAAGGAGAACCATGGAAGTTATTCCTGAGAACTTACCTGAGGGACTACCGAGCAACTCCTCATTCCACCACTGGAGTATCCCTTTCAGAACTGCTCCATGGCCGGCGAATGAGAACAAAGCTACAGGTGATCGATATGCCTGTCCCACCAACAACTAAGCAAGCTGTGCGAGAAAGAGTGGAGAGTAAACAACAGAAAATGAAAACGTACACTGATCAGCAAAGACATGCCAAGTCTTCCAACTTCCGGCCCGGTGACAAAGTGAGGGTGAGAAAACCATGGAAAGTGAGGAAAGGAGAACTGAAGTTTTCTAAACCCAGAACTGTTGTGACAAAGAAAGGACCGGATACATACTTGTTGGAAGAACCTGGAATTCCTCACATCTGTCCGTATTTCCCGAAGTGACCACAGATGTGGATTCTGATAGGGCAATGGACTGTACTGATACAGGGACTGACCAAATTGAGCTCCTGCGGATGATGTCATATACGCTGGTCACGTGACGAGAAACGATGAGCGTAGCCATTTTGGCAGTGATCGCGGGAAGGATCAAAACACGCCAGTGGGAAGGATGGTAGATAACTGTTGTGCACCAGGTTGCACAAATAGGCGAGGTAAGAAGAAAGGGTTATCGTTTTCTCGCATTCCAAAAGAAGTGGAGAGGAGGGAAAAGTGGATCAGCGCGATTAAAAGAGCCAGGAGCCGTCAGAACAAGTCTGAAAGATGGGACCCCCCGGCCGTTGGATTTCGCTTATGCAGTGATCACTTCATATCAGGTGGGTGAAGGAATACAGACTACAGTACAATGCTACAAAAACTTTCTTGCCAGTTTCATGTTACCGAAGTACCTACTTGAATTACAGCACCCAGTTGTTGTTATAGCTAAGTAACGGACACTGTGATGTCCCGTTTTAACTCAACAAGTGTAGCTCTGGCGCAGCCTAGTAACCTGTTAGCAAGTCAGCGTGTAGCAAGCTAACGGTAAACAAACCCTGTGTTGAAATATTCCTTTTTATTTTGTAGGGAGAAAGAGTGATAACCCGTTGAGTCCGGATTTTATTCCATCCATTTTTGACTACCTTCCATCTCCGGAGAAGAGGAGACGAATAACGAGACTGGAGGTTTTCAACAGAAGGCAGAAGGCAAAATTACACAAAATGGAGCAGGCAAAGCTATCCGCAGAAGCCATCTGTCAAAGGTGGGTAGATCAAACTCCTGTCTGATTAAATAGTTAACTTTTAGTTAACTCATTTAATGAAGGCTAATATCTTATGATTTCCATTAAACATGTCAAACTGTAAATATGTAAACATGTCAAACTGCCATCAGTATTGTATGCATGAAAGCTTCTTTTGCTGCTTCTGTGTTTTCATCAGGACATCAACTGATTGTCCCCCGAACAAGGCAGCAACAGAAGACCAAACCACAGAGCCTTTGAAGGAGCCCCCCATCACAGATCCTTTGGAAGACTCAGGCGATGAAGATCCTGTCCAGCCTGATCCTGCAACACCACCATGCACCTCTGAAACCTGTCGTAACCACATCCAGTGTCTTGAGCTAGAATGCCAAGCTCTAAGGACTGAAAATATGTTGTTAAGGGACAAAATAAATAGGAAGACCCTGACAGAGATTAGTTTGCAGAATGATGATAAAAAGGTGAATAACCTCACCGGGTTAGCAACCTATACATGTCTTATGGCCATTTTTCAATATTTGGCTCCATTTCTCAAACTTAAATCATCGCTAACATGTTTTCAACAATACATGTTGACTTTGATGAAGCTTCGAATTAACTTAACATTTGACTTTTTAGGTTTTTATTTTGGTATCGACCCAACTACTGTCTCCAGGCACTTCAAACACTGTGTGAATTTGATTTATTGTAGACTGGTGCCAAGTCTAGTGGTGTGGCCTGAAAGAGAATCTTTAAGAACATCCCTTCCATACGTATTTAGAATTGGTGACTACGAGAAGACTGTTTGTATCATTGATTGTTTTGAAATTTTTCTAGAGAAACCAAGTAGATTGCAACCCAGTGCACAGTGTTACTCAAGATACAAATCACATCACACCATGAAATATTTAATTGGCATTTGCCCTCAAGGTTCAATTAGTTTCATTTCTACTGGATGGGGAGGTCGCACCAGTGATAAGTTCATTACAGAACACCGTTATTTTTTACCTAATATTCTCCCTGGGGATGTTGTTTTAGCAGACCGGGGGTTTCTGGTGAAAGAGTCTGTTGAAAGGTGTCAGGCTGAATTAAAAATTCCAGCATTTACTCGTGGAAAAACACAGTTAGATCCTGGGGACGTAACATTAGTAGAAGAAATGACAAGTGTTATCTCTGCAAACGATATGGCCATTGGGCCGCTGACTGTCGCGAGGTTCCCCACCCGGTGCAATCAGGAGATGGGACGCGACCATATGGGTATAATAACTACCCCCACAGTGCTTCTGGGGGGGCAGTTTCGTCTCAACAGGCCCCACAACAGGGCCCACGACAGGATTCTGGGTATTATGCCCCGGGCTCCCATCAAATGCCCCAATAGGGGTGCCCAGAACCAACGACGGGTGACTCATTGTATTGTGATGACTTGTTTCTTGAGCCGCTGGTTGAATGATCAATTAACGGCCGAGATCACACGTGTATGATCGATACAGGAGCCAGGTATTCCACACTTAATACGCCACTTCCTCTATCACGGAATACCGTACCCGTCATTGGTTTCTCGGGAAAAACAGAAGAGTGGCCTATGTCAGCACCTGTGTCATGTGTGTGGAACTCTATTGCTTTTGATCATTCATTTCTTCTTTCATCCTCTTGTCCGGTGAATCTTTTAGCCAGGGATATCTTGTGTTCACAAAACATATCTGTGTTTATGACTCCGGATTATGTGGACATATCCTTCCCAAATGGCTCTGTACAGCGATGTGCTAAGTCACAACAGTTAAGTGGGCAAATGATGCAAGCAACAGCTGATTCCTCTGTCAGAGGCAGTGAGGACGCTGAGATATGGTGGGGGCGTGTTCCTGATTTTGACTCCACCTCACTCCATGCCACGTTTTCCTCTTGGCTTCCTTGGATTTCTGTCATGCATCTGTACACCGATCCAGTTGATCCACCACATTGCACATTTAATTATGAGCTATATGGTGATGAGAACTATGATGCGCTGTGGGACGGCTTTGTACTTCAATGTTTGGAGACTGGGGAAGAGCCGTGTGTTGAGATATGTGATATCTATGTAGGAAAGGAGGGTGTGGCTGCAGCTGTGTCTGTGCCGGCCTCAATGGAAACATTGTATGCTTTGTCGGACACATCTGCCCCTCACATCACCCTGCAGATAGCGAATGGAGGAGAAGCGAAGAACTTGGGTCCGATGGTGAAACGGTGTTTACTGGCATCTGATTGGACTCCAACGCAGAATAAAAATCTTCGTTATTCACCCTCTACGCAGACCTATATGATTGCTCATGTCTCTCATACTGTACTGAATCCAGAAAAATGTTATTTGTCCCGAACACATGGCAGGGAAAATACTGATCACCCACACACGCAAGTGTTGCTAGACAGCTTGCCTGATACCATGTGGTCGACTGGACCCACGGACGTGGGTCTTTTAAAGATCCCTCCGGTATCAATCCCTTTAAAAGATGACATTGTTCCTATTTATAGGGCCCAATACCCACTTAAGCAGGTACAAATTATGGGTATTGGAAACACAATTAGTGGATTTTTACACACTGGTGTTCTCAAACCGACAAGATCTTTATGGAACACTCCCATAAACCCTGTCCCAAAAATTGGAAAACCTGATTATCGAATGATACATGACCTCAGACCAATTAACAAGGTCATCATCCCCACTAATTATGACACGCCAAATCCATACACTATGTTGAATGGCATTTCACCAGACCAGCGCTTCTTTTCTTGCATTGACTTGGCTAATGCATTCTTTTGTGTGCCCCTTCATGAGGAATCACAAAAAATGTTTGCATTTACTTTTGAGGGTAAGCAATACACTTACACTCGCCTACCACAAGGCTTTATTGATTCACCTTCCATCTTCAATCATGTTTTAAGACAACAACTACAAACGTTGACACTACCACCAGGCGTCTCCCTTCTTCAGTATGTGGATGATATCCTGGTGGCCGCTCCGGACGGAGAATCGATTATGACAGCAACTGAAGCAGTTTTGCGTCATCTTGCTAAGTGTGGATTTAAAGTGTCAAAATCCAAACTCCAGATTGGGAGGCCTAAGGTGACTTTCTTGGGCCGTGTCATCTGGTCCTCCAGCTTGTACATGACAAATGAACAAAAAACAGACATTTCGAGTTACTCCAAGCCAACCACAGTGAAATCAATGATGCAATTTCTTGGGCTAGTAACGTACAGCAAAAATTTTGTCCCTGATTTTTCCGGTTTGGTAGCACCATTAAGAGCACTAATAACACAGGCAGGCTATAAAAATTACAAGTCTCCATTGCAGTGGACAATTGAAGCAGAGAAAGCGTTTATAGATGTGAAATCGGCCCTGTCTGCAGCTTGTGCTTTACATGCTCCAAACTACTCAGAACCATTTCACCTGGATGTTGATGAAAAAGACGGGTTTGTCAATGCTGTACTATTTCAGAAGGGGGAGAGTGCCACGGCAGATAGGAAGGTGTTGATGTATTACAGCTCTAAATTGGATAATGTGGAAATAGGCCACCCTACATGTGTCAGACATGTGGCGGCTATAGGAAAAGCAGTGCAGAAGACATCCCATATCACAATGTGTAATCAAACAATAGTTCACACTACACATGGAGTAAAAGCATTCCTTGACTCAAACTCATTCACATTGACACAGCACAGAGTCCACGGTTTGCAACAACTACTGGACAAACCTCATATCCATTTTTCAAACGCAGGAACAAATATGGCCTCACAAATGGACACTGTACAAAATCATGACTGTGTAGCAGATACAAACAGAGAAATGCAGCTGCATTCTACACTGCACAGCGAGCCCGTCCAAAACTCTGAAATGACTTTATATTGTGATGGGCATAGCCATCATGCACCAGGCGGCACATTAATAGCATCATATGCTGTTGTGGAAGACGCATCCGATGGATTGAGAACACGAAAGGCACAGATAATTCCACAACCGGCATCAGCTCAAATGGCAGAACTGGTTGCAATCACAGAGGCATGCCTATTGGCAAAAGACAAAACGGTAACAATCTATACAGACTCAGCTTACGCAGTACAAGCTGTACATGTAGATATGTGTCACTGGAGAAGAAAGGGGTTTGTGACCTCAGCAGGCACCCCTGTAAAACACCTGAAACAATTGCTTGACTTGTACCATGCTTTACTTGAACCAAAACAAGTTGCGATAGTCAAGTGCAGAGGACATCAAAAAGGGGAGGGTAAAATAACAAGGGGTAACCATGCGGCAGATATGGCAGCAAAAGCCATAGCAGGGTACACTGCATTTAACCAAATGGTTCAGAATACATTGGAGGATAAATTGCAAAAACAGCTAAGTGTACAAAACATCAGAGAGCTCCAGGGAGCAGCTGCTCCCTCTGAGAAACAAGCATGGAAAGAAAAGGGAGCCACAAAAGATTCCACAGGACTTTGGAGGAATCATGAAGGCAAAATCGTAGCTCCGGCTGGACTACTGAACTTGCTATGTCAAGAAGCACACAGTAGAGCTCACTGTGCTAGCTCAAAAGTGACAGCGCTCATTTCACAACATTGGTGGCATCCCCACCTCAAGGACACAACGAAATACTTTGTGCAATCATGTGAAATTTGCAGTCACTTTAATCCAAAGGTTTCTCTCAAAGCAGGATTGGGTACTTTCCCAGTGCCTGATGCCCCATGGAAACAAATAGTAATTGATTTTACTGACATGGGAGCAGCCAAAAGGACTGAAGGTAAGAGATTTCTTCTCGTGTGTGTAGATCCCTTCTCCAGATGGGTTGAAGCCACACCAACCAGAACTGAACAAGGCAAAGAAGTCATTAAATGGCTTACAAGAGAAATAATTCCAAGATTTGGGGTACCAGAAGTAATAAGATCTCATAATGGCACCCACTTCTCTAATGACCAATTAAGAGAAGTGGAAAAAATGTTTGGAATTAGACATATGTTTGGTGCAGTGTATCACCCAGCTTCACAGGGACTTGTGGAAAGAGCGAATAGAACAATTAAGGAGGGGTTAGCAAAAGTCTGTGCTGACACACGGTTAACCTGGCTTGATGCTCTCCCTATTGTGCTATTTAACATGAGATCTACTCCAAATGCCACCATGAATGTGAGTCCACATGAGGTTTTGACAGGCAGGAAAATGCCCTGTCCATTTACAACTGCACCAACAGATTCACCTCCTGTTTTATTACAGCATGAAAACGTGTGTGAATATGTAAGACAACTGAACAACACGGTGATGAGTATATCTCAACAGGTTGCAGAAATACTCACGAAGGAACAGGACCGAGACACTTCAATGGTTGAAGTTGGAAACTGGGTCCTAAGAAGAGTCAACAAACTTAACTGGTCCTCTCCACGTTGGTCTGGACCATACAAAGTAGCAGAGACCACATCACATTGTGTAAAGGTATGGTTGACAGAAGACAAACTGAGTAATTGGATTCACAAGACTCACTGTACTTTTGCTGAAGACCCTACCGACAGGACACTGACAGAGGTTCGTACTGACCTAAGAACCTCATTAACGGACAAAGACTAAAGGAAAGTGACTAACAATGAACAAAGTAAGAAAAGCACCATGGTGGGGGCTAGATGGTCATACCTCAATAACGGTTGCAATAACTCTGCTCAGTTCCATATGTCTCTTATGGTGTGCTGCTGATCTTAACACATCCTCTCAACTAGCTACTCCACACCGTGTGGTTAGAAGGTCTCCCGACAACACGAACAGCATATTACAATTGCAGTTTAGTGAAAAACAAGATGGCCTCGTACAATTCGATATGTGCTCAATTATAAATTGTGGATCAAACGAAGAATGGTTTAAAGGATCAGAGAAGTACATTTGTGTGGTCCCAGACGACACTGGACATTCTAATGGTAAATTGTACCCCTCCAGGTGTCCCTCCTGGAGTTATGTTACAGCTAACACCGGCCCGAATGACTGGGGATGTTATCCTACTAAAGCAATCGCAGGACCAAACCCACTAAAAACACGATTGTCCTTATTTAAAGGTACATCTGGACATTCTTGTGAGAAGAGATCTTGTAATCCATTAATAGTTAAATTAAAGATCCCACAAAAATCAGACTCTGGAATGTATGTTCTAGGTGCATATGTAAGTGGATCTGATCCTTTAGGATACTTTCGGATAAATGTGACTACACAATCACAACTAATAGACAATAATACCGTAGCAGCAAGCCCAGAAATAGACACAGGTTTATACCAGGGAAATTTCTGGCTAGACTGGGTAAAAAGTGCAGCAAAATTAGCTATGAAACAAGATTGTATTGTGTGTTCTCCCCCCAGTCCAGCTCTCCTAACAGTACCATCACTGTTCTCTCAAAATGAAAGTTTTTGCATGATGCAGTTGCATATGACTGAGAATCCTGATATTGCATGCAAACATCTGGAGACCCCACATCCATTAGCTCCAACCTGGGCGGTCCCACCGATTTTTACACCTGTAAAAACAAACCACACCTGTCTGACTAGATTTAGTAAATATGGATACAGGGTAGGTCACATCCCAAAGGACTGGTGTGCTGCTACAATTAATGCTACAGCATGGATTAATGCTACCAAATTTAGACAGGCCCGCGCAGATGTGTACTGGTATTGTGGTAAAACTCGTTTGAGAAATACACTCCCTCCCAACTGGTCAGGAACATGTACTATAATATCATTAGTGATACCAATAACCATCATCAATGTAACAGCATCTGATGTTAGCTCATGGTTGTCCATTCATGACACCTGCAGCGAAAGTAGACGCAAGAGAGAGACATTTAACATATATCAAAATTCTCCAACTTACATAGATGCGATTGGGGTCCCCAGAGGAGTACCCGATGAATATAAATTGGTAAATCAAATTGGAGCAGGATTCGAATCATCCCTATTTTGGTGGGTTACAATTAACAAGAATGTGGACAGGATTAATTACATTCACTTTAATGTTCAAAGACTAAATAACATGACCAGAGATGCGATAGCAGGCCTACATGAACAGTTAGCGGCTACGTCACTAATGACCTATCAAAATAGAATGGCCCTTGATTTCCTTCTAGCTGAGAAAGGAGGTGTTTGCGCTATGTTCGACCATGAGTGCTGTGTTTTTATTCCAAACAACACAGCTCCAGATGGCTCCATAACTCGAGCCCTTGTTGGCCTCCAAACTATGTCTGCAGAGCTGGCAAGACACTCAGGTCAACAAAGCCCACTATCCAACTGGTTGGACAAAACTTTCGGTAAATGGAAAACAATGATAACGTATGTATTCATTGCGCTACTGGCATCTGTGACTATGTTTACCTTGTGTGGTTGTTGCTGCATACCGTGTATTCGACAGCTCTGTGTAAAATGCATCACTACGGTTATTGATAATAAGTTACCAGCACTGCCCTCGTATCAATTGATTCAGCAAACAGGTGAGACAATTGCTTTGGACGACTTCCCTGACCTGGAAGAGGAAGACATAGAATCAGACTCAGAATATGAAGACCGCTGTTTGTATACTTAGACCGTAATGAAAACATGAGGGTTGCTTGAGCAAACCCAGAAATGCAATATATGTTTGTCATATGTTTGTCATCTGGTGTCATTTGTTGTCATCTGTTGTCCTAACCTGTGTTGTCAGTGTTGAGTGTTGTTTGTGTGTTGTTATTATCTGACGATTTGTCCACAGCAGAATAAGTGGATAATACAGAAGATCTCATGAATGCTGGACAGCAACTTGGTGAGAATTCTGGGGTTGTCCTAAAAGCAAGGGTTATACCAACTGGCCAGTTGTTTTGTTTTGGGTTATGTTTATTTTGTTATTTCTTTGATTTTCTGTTGTTTTGTTTATTTTGGTTTTGGTTTTGTTTGGGGTCCATATGAAAAAGAAATAAATAAAGAATGAATTGGGCATTGAAATTGAACCTATCAAAGAGAGATACCCTAGTATAGAAATACAGTGCAAATAACATTTTGCACTACTGCGCTGCGAGATTTGCTAATATTATTCCACAGATTCAGAACCACTACAGGACGTACGGCCGGAGGACTCATAAGCTTGAGTTCTGGGAGGCCTTTCCCATCATGCCAAGATGATGCTGGAGAACTACACAACAAAATTGTCACAAAAGAAAATTAGTTAGGGAAAGGGATGCTGAATATCCCTCAAGGAAGCGATGTACTGGGGACCTCTCCTTCCAAGATTAGGTCCTGATCAGAGTACTGAACAGACGTTCAGCCAAGAGGAAAACAGAGCACCGACAGGATTGGACCACAGGAGACCACACGACTCGTCATGTGGTCATCTAAGAAAGATATATCATATATTTAACTCCTTAACGCCTGAATTTATATAGCTGTATATAAAAAAAATGTTTTGTGTGTTTTTGCCTTTAAGTAGATGGTAAATAATGCTGAGATTATTAATTTCACTTTTGCACAAAAAATAAATACAAATTTTGGTATGTTGCTTATTTGCAACACCAGGCATAATGGTCAATAATAAGATAACAACAACACAGTAATATAACAGTGAAAAAACAATGTTTTTTATTCACCCTTTTTGTTTTGACATATTTATTTATATAAAGGTTCCTAGGTACGTAGTGAATATGGACTAACTGGCATTGGGGGAATAAAGATGCTATCTCAGCTGGTTGATTGAGTCAAACGGTTTGTAGCATATATGCGACAATAGGCGTTAAGGGGTTAATCATAATTGTTCAAAAGGCTAATATACTCATATAGTCGAGCCTTGGTTAAATTTATATGTGTGGTGTTTAATTTTTTAAAATGTTTAGCCGATTCCTCTTAAAGGGTGATAATAAATCAGTTTTTAGAATGTCAATTGCCAGTGAGATGACTCAACTGTTTGGAGCGGGACCTAGGTTGGTCGGTCGCCAAGTGGAACTGGGGCCATAGGTGAATTTTTCCCGGATAAGCTATCGGGTTTTCGCTCCTATTCGCTGCAAACGGTGGACGAACCTGCTGGTAATGTTAAATGCCTTATGCAATGTTTGAGTGTCAGTAGAATAGAAATGATGTAAAATTTTTTTTGATTAATCAGTGTTGTGTTGTTATGGTACTTATGGGGGAGCAAGGCCTTGCTAGCCACATAAGGTTTTAGGCCATAATGAACAAAGAGTCCACACAGACGATGGGTTCGGGGCCACATACATACAATACATATAGCAAATTATTATTTTCTACATATAATCTATTAAGAAATGTGCTCATTTGCGGAGTTATTATCAGTTGAGTGGGGAAGGTTTAAAACTTACTAGAAAAGAGTCTCTATTTCTAGAATCTTGATTAACACTCCTGATATAGAAGGTTTTGCTAACTCATCACAATTTATTTCTAAATGTGCTTATTTGCAGAGTTATAATCAGTGACTTATGAAGGTCTTAACCATCTCGGAAAGAGTTTCTGTTCCGAGTGAAATGATGGAATAGTCCGGATTTGAAGGTGTAGCTTAAGCATTAGAATTATGTTTACTATTTCCATGCCTGTGCAATGAAGATTTGCTTGCTGCTTTTAATTGCAAAGAAGACCAGCTTACACATGAGCTTACATAATAATATATGAAGTCACATCAAAATGGAGATGACAAACGTCTCCTAACTGGTTGTGCTACATCTCAAAAGGTAAGTGGCTCTTGCAGTTTGGGGGGTGACTGCTAAAGTCTTGCTACTGCTAATACAGATGTGACACAATACAGAATATTACATTCCTACCTCAGTTATTTAACTGAATTAGTTGAAATGATAAAATCACTTCAAAAGGGGGATTGTTAAAATTGGCTTTGTTCTTAGACATTATGAATGAAATAAGTCTCAGTACTTTTCCATATGACCTAAAGTGATCCAGGAGTAGAAAGACAAAACAATTAAGAAAGCCTGGGAAAGCAGGTGCAAATTCACACACACATTATTTGGATTACTCAGAGACAGTATTTGGGTTAGTATGGAGATCCAATCAAATTGGATCAACAAGGGATCCACCGTGTGAAACTAGGAGACATATATACAAATTGTAACCGGAAATGGGGAGCTCGGTCTGACGGATTCCTGCGAGAGTTTTGTCATACTGAGACCAGCGCTGAAATACTGCACTTGTTGCCATATCAATAAACACTTCTTTTTCACTTGAATTACTTCGGTCCGTTCTTGAGCCTCCTACTAAAAGAACTGAATCTAACAACATAGAGAATACAAGATCTCTAGCCTCTTTGAGGATTCACATCGAAAGAGTCATAGGAGTACTCCGTCAGAAGTATACTATCTTACAAAGCACTGTGCCAATAACTTTCACAGACATAGAAAAAGAAAATGATGTTACTTATCTTGATAAAATTGTGAGTGTATGTTGTGGACTAACAAATGTACCAGATTCTGTGGTGCCCTTTGAGTGATGAATTTGTGTCAACAGAAAATAAACCTTTTTGATTTGCTTCTAACTTTTGTTGTGACTATTTTTCTCACTCACTAGATTTGAGTGGCCTATCCATGTTTTAAGAGCGCTACAGATACTGCCACAGACACAGAAGACAATAACATTGGCTTAACAGTTAAATACTTTACAATAAAATATCAGTTCATTAACATTCACACATTTAGTAGTAGTAGTAGCGGTTTATTGTCACTATATAAATACAATGACAAGTTGTTTGGAAGCAACCCTCAGATGCCCACAAAAGTAAAGATATATTAACAGTATGACTAATGTGATAAAAATATATAGAGAAAAATATAAAATATACAATCAAGTGATGGCTTTCAGTTACAGGTGCAGGATTCAAGTATTCACTGAACAGGTAGTACAGTACAGGTAGATTAGCACAGTTTTGGATGCGCACAGTACACACACACACACCTTTCGTAAGTAAGACTAAGTAATTAAATTTTTTATTTTTTGGGCATTGATTAGTTTCCTACAGCTAGGACACACCCACTGTTTCGGTACCCTTTTCATCTGAAGGCAGGTTTGGTGGAACCTCTTCACGGCACAGAACCCTGAAGCGCAGACAAGCATGTTTCCTGCCGCAGGTGCACGGCAGTAGCACCACTGTTGCTGGGGATCAGTGCTTGCAGTTACTCGTTTTGGTGCAGAAAACCATTTGCCTAACAGCATATGGGTCGCTTATGTTTAATTTTTGTAATTTTGTAGTATGAAGCCGAATTTCACTTGAATTAAAATGACACGTATACTCGCTCGGTAGGAAATCTTGAACGCTGGCACCGGTCGTCATGTTTACTGCCAAAAAGGCGGCTGAAAACCAAAAGTCACGTGACCGCAGGAGCTCAAAAGCTGACTCTGACTCTGATAGCCAGTCCAGACCTGTCAGGATTAGAAATGCACCGAGCTGGACCAAAGATTTTGTTATGAAATAATGAGATGAAATGTGGCTTACAATATTCAGGTTTTGGTTAAGTGTTACTGATACTTTACTAATACTGTCAGGTTCATCTAGGTTACTAGAAGTATTCTTTGTTCAAAGAGGGAAGATGTTGTGTCCATATGCAATGTGTTTAATGCATATTCAATGTGATGCGTTGTTAGGATCCAGGACACTGGGTGGCGCTAGTGGGATGCGCTGTATCAAAAGGCTTTATGAAAATGTAAGTGAGGAAGTAAAGAAGCTCTCTGTTCCGTATACTACTGTGTGGTTTAATGTCTGATTCTGCCGAACAACAAACACACTTGTATAATTTTGTTTTACTTATTACGACATTATTTGTCTCTTGAGGGGACTGCTGAGGTCACTTGCAAAAACATTTTTTGTGTGTGCATGTGTGTGTGCATGTGTGCATGGAGTTCATGTTCCAAAGCTGTTGTAAAGAGTTATATTTTCTTCTTTTTAACCAGATCATGTTCAGATCTGTGTGACAGCCTTTTTATGGTGCAACATAATTGTAGTTTTGTGTATAAAATCATGCTCATAAATTTTAAATTGGTTTTAAAGATTTAACATGATGACCTATTCGATTTCATACAACTGAGTCAAGAAACTGGCACCATAACAAGCCTGTTGAAATGATGTGTGGAGTGTGACTGCATGGAAATTTTTAATGAATAAATATTTATATTTTTAAAATTAATGTGCTTTATTCCTAGAATGCCCTTTACACCACACTGGATGCTCCCTATGACCTTTCTGTCGTAAGTTGATTCATGCATCAAAGTAAGCTCAACATTACAACAACAAAACATTTGTTATGACATAGTGTAAGGTTGTTGGGTTTTTTTTGTTGTTGTTGATCATTTTCCAGATGGACATGCCACTTTTACGACAGTGGTGGTGTATCATCCTCATGGAAAATTTTGACCTTGGAAGGTGAGACTGCAAAGATTTTGTTATTTGACTTGAAGTTGACAAGACGTTTTTATTTATTTACATTGTTGAATCATTTTTTGAGCTATGGAAAGCTGTTGGCCCACTGGACAGATGGATCAAAAGCCCTTCTGCGAGGTGCGGTGCCACCAGTGTTTAGGCTGAAAAGGACGATTGGTGACATTACTGAGGTCAGATTTTTTTTTATTTTGGTTGAGTTCTGTCTGAGTTTTTCTTTTGTTTCTGGTCAGAAACAATATTTTTTGCACTGAAATTGTGGGGTCACTTTAAAGAATATGCCATTCACAAGATAAGGTCAGACCTGCCGTCTGCAATTTATAAATAAAGTGTCGAGATAATGCATGATTGGATTTGACATTTGTTGAGCTCTCCAATGGTTCTAGGTAGACCTATTAGAGGAGGGCAATGATGGGATCTTCACTCGTTTTTAAATTTTTTGCAGCTTGTGTTTTTAATATTAAAACTTATCATTTTGCTTATCTATATTTTCAGGAAGAAGAGCAGCAGGCAGAGGTCTCCAAGAGAGCCAGACTTGCTGATGTGGACACACCAGTGGAAGGCGTAAGCTTTTGCACAGTATCTATTGGTCAGATACTGTTGGTGTGGCAGCTATAGTACAGACATCTTTCTTTCTGTCTTTTCCATAGGACTCGGTTGAAGATCGCATTCTTCATAATTGCAGACATGCAGCAGAGTGGGCTGAGGCCAACAAACCACTGTTGTCTGCCAGATTGGACCTGCCTGACGTTCTGGGCATCGGGGAAGAGGAACAGGCAGAGGCTGCTCTACAGTATGGGAGGTTGTGGAACGAAGAACTGGACGAGGATGAAAGAGAAGCGATCCTGGAGCCTTTCAAAATGATATTTCACAATATTAACGACATGTGGATATTTTTTGAACAGGTAGTCGACAAAAACAAAGATTTTTTTTTTGTCATATTGTGAATGTTTGACTGAATTAACACTACAGAACATTTGATCATGTTGTGACTTGGTGTGCTTTTTATGTTTTCTCATTGATCCCTTAATAATTTGACTAAGATTATACTGTAGATATCAAGAGTTAGGGTACTATTTAGTGGTACTAAGGTGTTCCAGCAGCACAAGAACATAATTGGCATAGACATAGAACCAAACATGAAATTTATGGTGGTTAAGGATAAAAATACAGAATAATACAACAGAAAAACTAATTGAAACAAATATATATATATAAAAAGAGCAGTGTAATAAAGTCAAAATGAAATGATAATGAAATAGCAGTGACTTACTCTATAGTACACAATAAAATGTACAGTATAGGCCTATGAGATGTTGGCTTATGAATATGAGCCTAAGAGAAAATGTGTGCACTGACCAAACAAAAGTTTACAATACAAATAAAAAGGCAGCTCTAAACAGCTACGAACGGCACCCACCACCCCAACCGTGAGTGCAACTCGACGTGAAGCGTCCGGCTCCTTCCCAGAACACCCACCATGTACTCTGAACCTCTATTTCTCTCCTCTCACTCCCAAACGCCGTAATCACCTGCAATCAGCAACAGCGTGTTCCCAATCAGTGCCGGGGTGAAGCCACTAACCCACCCGCTATCTTTGATCCCTCCCCGCTCCACAACCAAAAAGCACACACATAAACATAACAAACAATCATTAAACCAGGTGGGGATTTGACCCAAGAGATAGCCGAACACAAAGTAGTGGTTCATCTCTTTGGGGCCACCTCATCTGCCAGCTGTGCAAACTTTGCCCTGTGCAAAACCGCAGAGGACAACAGGACAAGGTCACCGCCGGAAGCTGTGGAAACAATAATTAGAAACTTCTACGTTGACGACTGCTTAAAGTCGGTCGGCACTGAGAAGGCTGCCATAGAATTAAGAAAAGATCTCACCACACTATATGCAGCAGGAGGCTTCAAGCTTTCCAAATGGACGAGTAACAGCCGTGCACTCTTGAAGTCGGTGCCTGAGAGCGACAAAGCAAAAGAGGTGAAGGCATTGGATCTTGCTAAAGATGCTCTCCCCATAGAAAGAGCTCTAGGGGTGTTGTGGTGTGAAAACTCAAACTCTTTCAAGTTCAGTGTTTCCCTGAAAGAGAAGCCAAACGCAAGGAGAGCAGTTCTTTCTGTTGTCAGTTCCATATACGACCCGCTTGGGTTTCTTGCCCCAGTGATACTCCCTGCAAAATCCATCCTGCAAAAACTCTGCAAAGAGAAAATTACCTGGGACGAAGAAATTCCTCAGCACCTGTTGCACGACTGGAACAACTGGACAGACCAATTGCCTCAAATAGCCCACTTCCAGATAGCAAGGTGCATCAAGCCAAGTGGTTTTGGTCCGATTGCCACAGCCCAGCTCAACCACTTTTCAGATGCCAGTGAGAGTGGCTATGGAACCGTGTCATACCTGAAACTGACAAATAAGAATGGTCATGTTCACTGTGCCTTTATGATGGGTAAGGCTAGAGTCGCCCCGCTGAAACTATAGAAGGTGTCTATCAGAGGATGCTGTAACCAGATTTAAAGAATTAATTCCATCATCCTTTTCTTCACTGCCATGTGCAGATATGACAGAGGACGACTACCTAAACTTTACGCCAGCAGCACTTGACTCTCTTGTTGACAGCACTATAGTTTCAATGCGTACAGCACTGGACAATGTTGCCCCTCTGAAAAGGAAGGTAATCAGTCAGAAGAGGCTGGCTCCTTGGTATAATTCACAGCTGCGTGCTTTAAAGCAGACTGCAAGAAAGCTGGACAGTGGCGTTCCTCTAATTTAGAAGAGTCTCAGTTAGTCTGGAAAGATAGTTTAACAATGTATAAGAAAGCCCTTCGTAAAGCTAGAACTGCTTATTATTCATCATTGATAGAAGAGAATAAGAATAATCCCAGGTTTCTCTTCAGCACTGTAGCCAGTCTGACTAAGAGTCCGAGCTCTGCTGAGCCAGTTATTCCTTTAACTCTCAGCAGTGATGATTTCATGAGCTTCTTTATTAATAAAATTGTTTCTATCAGAGAGAAGATTGATGGAGTCCTTCCCACTATTATCAGTGATGTATCATCAAGTACAGCAGCTTTAGAAGTATCTTTAGAACCTGATTTGTATTTAGACGGCTTCTGTCCAGTTGATCTCTCTGAACTAACAACAGCAATAGTCTCTTCTAAACCATCAACTTGTGTTTTAGACCCAATCCCAACCAGACTGTTCAAGGAGGTTTTCCCATTAATTGACACTTCCATATTGGATTTGATCAATCTGTCTTTGTTGACAGGATATGTACCTCAGACTTTTAAGGTTGCTGTAATTAAACCTTTACTTAAAAAACCTACTCTTGATTCAGAAGTGTTGGCTCATTATAGACCTATATCCAATCTCCCTTTTATGTCTAAAGTTCTTGAAAAAATAGTTGCAGCTCAGCTTTGTGATCATTTCCACAGAAATAATCTGTTTGAAGAGTTTCAGTCAGGATTCAGAGTGCATCATAGCACAGAAACTGCACTGCTGAAAGTTACCAATGATCTCCTCTTAGCCTCTGATAGCGGACTTGTGTCTGTGCTTGTCCTGTTGGATCTCAGTGCTGCATTTGATACGGTCGATCACAGTATCTTATTACACAGACTTGAACATGTTATTGGGATTAAAGGAACTGCATTAGGCTGGTTTAAGTCATATTTATCTGATAGATTTTAGTTTGTTCTTGTAAATGAAGAATCTTCCTCACACACCAGAGTAAGTCATGGAGTTCCCCAGGGTTCTGTGCTTGGACCGATTCTTTTCACTTTATACATGCTTCCATTAGGTAACATTATTAGACAGCATGGCATAAATTTCCATTGCTATGCTGATGATACTCAGCTGTACTTATCTATAAAACCAGATGAACCCAATAGGTTGGTCAGACTACAAGCATGTCTTAAAGACATAAAGACCTGGATGACTCAGAACTGTCTGCTTCTAAATTCAGACAAAACTGAAGTCGTTATCTTTGGACCTGAGCGTTTCAGGGAGAAATTGTCTAGCTATATAGTTACTCTAGATGGTATTTCCTTGGCTTCTAGTTCTACAGTGAGGAACCTTGGAGTTATTTTTGACCAGAACTTATCATTTGACTCGCATATAAAACAGGTTTCTAGGACTGCCTTCTTTCACCTTCGTAATATTGTTAAAATCAGGAACATCTTGTCTCAGAGTGATGCAGAAAAACTAGTCCATGCATTTGTTACTTCAAGATTGGACTACTGTAATTCTTTATTATTGGGCTGTCCCACATATTCTCTGAAAAGCCTTCAGCTGATCCAAAATGCTGCAGCCAGAGTTTTGATGAGAACTAACAGGAGAGATCATATTTCTCCAGTTTTAGCTTCTCTTCATTGGCTCCCTGTTAAATTCAGAATAGAATTTAAGATTCTTCTCCTTACATATAAAGCTCTTAATGACCGAGCTCCATCATATCTTAAAGATCTCATTGTAAGATATTTTCCTAACAGAGCACTTCGTTCCCAAACTGCAGGTTTACTTGAGGTTCCCAGAGTTTCTAAAAGTTTAATGGGAGGCAGAGCCTTCAGTTATCAGGCCCCTCTCTTGTGGAATAAGCTGCCAGTAAATGTCCGGGAAGCAGACACCCTTTCCACTTTTAAGACCAGGCTTAAAACTTTCCTTTTTTATAAAGCTTATAGTTAGGTCTGTTGAATCTGATAGTGTATCTGCTAGTGTGTCTTGTCCTGCCTCCACCTCTGGCACCCTCTATACTTTCATTACCCCCTACCCGAACCAGGGTTTGAATCCCATTCCCGCCTATCTTACCTCTTTTATTTCTCCCCCTACCCGAACCAGGGTTTGCATCCCCACCCCGCTGTGACTGGTGTGCAGTTGGTGAGAGGCTGAGGTAGCTTGTGGCTGTAAAAAGATGGTTGTTGTGGTGTGAGGAGCAGATCTATATAGGGAGTATAGGGAATTACTCACTGAGTCTGGTCCTTTATTTTATTATTTATTTTTTCGTTAGCACAAGTTTCTTGTGTTTACCTTGAATAGGGATGGCTCAGGTAATCCTGAAACATCCCATAGTTAAGCTGCTATAGGCCTAGACTGCTGGGGGGCCTCATCTGTCACACCTTTCCTCACTTTACTCTCTTTATGTATATGTGATATTATTGTGGCCATTAACTCGTGTTTCCCTGTTCCAACAGATATCCTTTGAATGGTGTTACAGTGCCGCCGCCGCTGCGGCCCTCCCCCCCTCCCCCCTCCCCCCCTTTCTGTCTTCTCAAACCCCAGCTGGTGGAGGCGGATGGCCACCCTTCCTGAGTCTGGTTCTGCCAGAGGTTTCTTCCTGTTAAAAGGGAGTCGTTTCTCTCCACAGTCGCCTCAGGCACGCTCAGGCCGGGAGATTGGACCGAAAAACAAAAAGTTTTCAGTGCAATCTGTTGGTTTTCTTAGCTAGGAAATTGTTTTTGAATTGGCTCTATATGAACGAATTGGATTATTTTATGAATTATGATTATTATTAATTAATTGAATTCCAATTGGCTTGAATTGGACTTACTATCTAAGTGCCTTGAGATGACATTTGTTGTATTTGGCGCTATATAAATAAAAATGAATTGAATTCAATTGAATTGAAACAAACTACCATCCCACGACTGGAGCTCACTGCAGCGGTGATGGCTGTAAACATTGATAAGATGATTAGAAAAGAGCTCCAGTTTGACCTTCAAGCCTCAGCATTTTGGACAGATAGCACAACGGTGCTAAGATACATAGCAAATGAAGCACTGGGACTGAAAACCTTTGTTGCTAACAGAATTACGGTCATTAAAGAAGCAACAAATGTGGAACAGTGGAACTTTGTAAACACCTCTGAAAACCCAGCTGATTGTGCCTCACGGACAAGCATGAAGATTTGGGCCTTGGTGAGGATGATCCAGAGGTGAGAAAAAACGTTTTGGTGTTCTCAGCAGTCACTGTGGACATGAGTACAGTGGAGAAGTTAATAAACTATTACTCCAGCTGGTGGCGCTTGAAACGGGCCGTTGCCTGGTTGCTGAGAATAAAAGGTTTTCTGGTTTCAAAGGCACACAAAGGAAGAAATACAGTAAAAGCCCCTTCCCCCCTTCGAGGACTGCTGACTGTACATGAGCTGAACAGAGCAGAAATGGCAGTTGTTCAGTACTGTCAACGTTGCAGCTTCCATGCAGAAATCTCAGCTTTGGAGAAAGGAAGGCAAGTGCCAAAAAGAAACAGCTCCATCTATAGATTGGATCCTCGTCTTCAGGATGGCCTGCTCAGAGTTGGGGGATGTTGTTACAGGACATTCATGACAAAACTGGACACTCTGGCAGGAACTTCATGCTTCCTCGCCTTCGTCAGCGGTACTGGATACCTGCAGCAAACGCAGCAGTGAGAAAAGTTATATTTCATTGTGTTGTTTGCAGAAAATATCATTCAAGAGCTCAAGAACAAAAAATGGCAGACCTACCTGTGGATCGGCTGACACCTGATAAACCCCCCTTCACACACGTAGGAATGGATTATTTTGGGCCCATAGAGGTCAAAAGAGGTCGCACCATCGTTAAAAGATACGGAGCACTGTTTACTTGTTTGACAACGCGTGCCCTGCACATTGAAGTCTCTCACACCCTCGACACAAGTTCGTGCATCAACGCTATTCGACGCTTCATGTGTAGAAGAGGACAGGTGGATCTCATCAGATCTGACAAAGCCACGAACCTAGTAGGGGCCGAGAGAGAGCTCAGAGCTGCCATAAGAGAAATGGATCAGACAAAGATCACAGATACCTTGGCAGAAAGAGGTTGGATACGTTGGATCTTTAATCCACCTGCTGGACCACATTTTGGTGGAATATGGGAGAGGCAAGTGAGATTGGTGAAGAGGATTTTAAAGTCAGTGCTTGGTGGACAAACGATGGACGACGAGTGCCTACAAACTGTCTTATGCGAGGTGGAGGCTATAATAAATGATAGGCCTATAACCACAACATCTGAGGACACAGGCGATATAGAGGCCTTAACGCCAAATCATTTGTTGCTACTTAAGAAAAAGCCATTGCTTCCCCCTGGTCTCTTCAGCAAGGAAGACTGCTACTCACGAAGACGGAGGAAGCAGGCTCAGTATCTGGCCGATTTATTTTGGAGAAGATGGGCAAAAGAATATCTCCCAAGCCTACAGGAGCGCCAGAAATGGAACAGAATAAAAAGAAACCTCAAGGTTGGAGACGTCGTCATGATCCTGGATGAAAATTCACCAAGGAGTTCATGGTTACTTGGCAGAGTGGAGCAGACTACGCTGGACGCCAGAGGTCTTGTTCGTCGGGCGCTGGTTAAGACCAGGAGCAACATCCTTGAAAGACCAGTTGACAAACTATGCCTTATTTGTGAGGCTGATGACTAGACCATAACTCATGAACTGACAACTATAGGGGTGTAGGCGGATCGCTGCCCCAAAAACGACTAATGACTATAGGGGTGTATGCGGATCGCTGCCCCAAAAACGACTAATGACTATAGGGGTGTATGCGGATCGCTGCCCCAAAAACGACTAATGACTATAGGGGTGTAGGCGGATCGCTGCCCCAAAAACGACAAATGACTATAGGGGTGTAGGCGGATCGCTGCCCCAAAAACGAATAATGACTATAGGGGTGTAGGTGGATCGCTGCCCCAAAAACGACTAATGACTATAGGGGTGTATGCGGATCGCTGCCCCAAAAACGACTAATGACTATAGGGGTGTAGGCGGATCGCTGCCCCAAAAACGACTAATGACTATAGGGGTGTAGGCGGATCGCTGCCCCAAAAACGAATAATGACTATAGGGGTGTATGCGGATCGCTGCCCCAAAAACGACTAATGCCTATAGGGGTGTAGGCGGATCGCTGCCCCAAAAACGACTAATGACTATAGGGGTGTATGCGGATCGCTGCCCCAAAAACGACTAATGACTATAGGGGTGTAGGCGGATCGCTGCCCCAAAAACGACTAATGACTATAGGGGTGTAGGCGGATCGCTGCCCCAAAAACGACTAATGACTATAGGGGTGTAGGCGGATCGCTGCCCCAAAAACGACAAATGACAATAGGGGTGTAGGCGGATCGCTGCCCCAAAAACGACTAATGACTATAGGGGTGTAGGCGGATCGCTGCCCCAAAAACGACTAATGACTATAGGGGTGTTGGCGGATCGCTGCCCCAAAAACGACTAATGACTATAGGGGTGTAGGCGGATCGCTGCCCCAAAAACGACTAATGACTATAGGGGTGTATGCGGATCGCTGCCCCAAAAACGACTAATGACTATAGGGGTGTATGCGGATCGCTGCCCCAAAAACGACTAATGACTATAGGGGTGTAGGCGGATCGCTGCCCCAAAAACGACTAATGACTATAGGGGTGTATGCGGATCGCTGCCCCAAAAACGACTAATGACTATAGGGGTGTATGCGGATCGCTGCCCCAAAAACGACTAATGACTATAGGGGTGTAGGCGGATCGCTGCCCCGAACGACCTTTTTTCTTTTCAGCAAGGACCAAGGACCAAGAAGATTCTGTATTCTGTATTACAATGAATGTGTAATTAATGTGCCATAGATATGAGTTAATAAGCTATGTTAAAGTTAATTAGAAGCCCCCCTGCCTTATAATTAGGGGCCGGGTTTGTATAGACTGCATTATGCTGCCTAGGTTTTGTTTCCTGCGCTCGTGGGCGGAGTAGGAGGGAGGTGGGTTTGGCCACGGCGAGCCAGGTAGAGGCACAGGTGATATGTGTTAGGGGGTGATTTAGTTCAGCATGGAGAATCCGGGGGAGCCTCATGCAGCAATCTTTTCAATCGTGAGTAAATGAATGAAATGTTTGTTTTGAGTTAAATGAAACCTTGAGTCCTTGGAATAAACAAGCATAAAGATGACGGCATGCAGTGATTGATGTTTTTTGTGGACACGCATCGAAACCATACCATAGTATTACATGGTTGAATTTATTGAGGCAAGGAACATTTACCAGAAACACGTTTATGCAAAGAAAGAGCTTTATTATTTAAAAAACACACACACACACACACAAGCACAAAGGAGATCTGCCCACACAACATGTATGGGTTGCTGACAAAGAGCCCAAAATCCTGGCTACAACTAAGTGAACTGCCGCTCTGCAGCCTCGGAGCAGTAGGCGGCGTTCTGTGCGAGGGCTGGCCGTGTTGCAGACGCTTATGGTGGGTCGCTCAGTCAGGGGCGTAGCACCAAATTTGGGGCCCCAGGAACAACCACTACCATGCATATTTGAACCAACATCGACCCTATGTTAGGCTTTTGGGACACTTGTATAGGCTAATAGTTATTATGAAAATAAATACATTTAAGACAAATATGGCTTCTATTTCACAATTATGTGGTAGCCAACAAAATGAGAGATTATTTTTTAATTATTTGACTTCGGCTGCTATCAGGGCCGTAGCCAGGATTTAGGAATAGGTGAGGTCCATGATGCGCGCGCATATCGCGCGCCGAAATTTTTACAATACATATATATATATATATATATTTTAAATTATATAGTTTTTAATATATAGCAGTGTTGCACATTGAGGCTAGTAGCAAAATAAACCATTATAATGTAACTAGAACCCATAGCTAAAAATAACCTGATTATTTCCCAATGCAAGCATACAAATGTTTGGTACAAGCAAAGGCCATTTGGCCAGGCATAACTAACCAATATAAAAAATAGAGTTAAATATAGATGGATAGATGCATATTGTAGGCTATAGCTGTTGCTAAACAACCTATAAAGATTTATGGGCTATACTGGATTGAATTCATTACTAAATTAGATGTGAAAAATTGTCTCCAGCCTACATAAATGTGCATTGCTATAGCAAGGTGCTGTCTTCTTTATTCATGAACCATACATGACATCGATATAACAATCATATCATTCTAAAGAGCTTGAGCTGAGCTTTCCGTCAGTATATAGCAATCGCCGCCAAGGCCGGATTAACTATATGGGCCTGCGGCACAGTGCCCAGGGGCACCAACCATTCACAGCCAGTGGGGGGGCACCACACGACAAACTTTAAAAATAGTTTTTTCATGAATGTTTGTACACTTAAAATGATTACACTTGACATAAATATTCATATAAAATTCATTATTAAAACTAATGTGATAAGAACAGCAACGATATATCATAATTCTGAGCAATAGTGGCCTAATGTGAACATTAACCCCCCTCCCTCAACCTGTCAGTTGAGCCAGTCCACCTATGGTGAAATGCATCATGTTTTTTAAAAAACGCGGTAAAAATAAAAATAAATGGATAGACATCAATTGAGTGGTTGTGCGAAGAGAAAAATAAAAAGACTCCAGGCGTTTAGCGGCAATTAAAAATGTTCCAGTGTTAGATTGTTTCTTTATAAAAACATCGACAACTGCTGACAACCAGCTGGCTATTGCTAAAGGTCCCACCATCTACCACAACCGGGCGGCTAAATATGCAGCATCAGCACGGCACGACGGTAAGAAAACCAGGTTTCTTACAAATGATCTCTTCCAATGCCAGCTGCCGAACAAACAGTCAGTGTCTAGAGATTGGCTAATCTATTCCCCTTCAACCGGCATGGTGTATTGTTTTGCGTGTAAATGCCTGGCCGGGCAGCAAAATGCTTTCACCGAGGGGTACAGTGACTGGAAACACCCGGACAGAGTCACAGCCCACGAGAAGAGCGCAAGCCACCGCGAGTGTCTGCTCTCACTTCTCAGGAGGTCACGGAATGCGGTACGGTTGATGTTGTTCTCAGACAACAAAAAGAGGATGTAGTATTGGAGAGAGGTGTTGCAACGCATTGTGGCCGTGATGAACAGGGTGCTTGCGCAAGTCTTGAAAGTCTTAATAAGTATGGAATTTTGAAGCACTGTTTTCCAGACCTTGAAAAGTCTTGGATTTTGTGTGAAAGTCTTAATAAAGTATGGAAAATAAATGTATGGTAGAATGTTACAGTATGCTCAAAGGCATTGTGAAATGAGAAATAGGAAGGTGGGCTATAAAACTATAATTTTACTAACTGGTCACTTACTGTATTAGCCTAATGGGATGAGATGTGAGTGAAGACACTGAATTCTACATTCATTCATCCATCCATTCATTTTTATAGATAGTTTTTGTGACACTTGTTTGATGTGAAATTCATGTACTTGTGATTTTCATGTTTTGAAACGTTTTCATCAGTAAAAGCATAATTTACTGTGAATAATGCATTTGTTCATTGAATACTAGCCTATAAAAATGAACATTTCTAATAAACACAGTTGGTACAATCTGAAGTAGGCAGTAGGCACACAAGTTACAAGTACATACAGTTAAGGTCTTGGGGGAAAAAAGTATCAGTTTTAAAAAAGTCTGGAAAAAGTCTGGAATTTTGATTTGGAAAAAGAGCAAGCACCCTGATTAAGTTTTTAAGTGTGCGTGGTTTGGCATTCCGGGGAGACAACTTATGGTGCTCTGGGACGGCTGTGGCAATGACGTCCCCCTGGATAATAGGAGTGTTGTTAGTGCTGCATAGGTGGATGCTCTTTGAATTGATAATATATTTCAATATAGACAAATGCTCTTCGAATTGATACAGATTTTGAATCTGTACATTTCAATATATGGATGCTGTTTGGATTGATAGTGAATTGAATTGATTGGTTTTAAATGGAGATATTTGAATAATCCTACATACTGTATATAGATGGATGCTGCTTTAATTGTTACTGATTTTGAATGAATACGTTTGAAAATGTAACCTAGGGGCACTTGAGGTTTAGTGCCCAGGGGCACCACATTGACTTAATACGGCCCTGATCGCCGCTGCACTGCAGAGTGGCCGAGGAAATCGTTCGTCAAATTCGTCTAACTTTTCTATTACTGATTACTGGTATGCAGCTACTATGTTGACGGTACTTTTCTCACCGACTACGGAGCGCACACACGTGTTATATACACCGTTGGAAAGGGCAGAAACAGACCTTTCAAATGGTACCACGCAGTCACACATTCACGAAAGTGATGTCAACACAAACGTCAATTGAAACGTGTATGCGAAAACCGAGATTAAAAAAATAAATAAATAAAAAATCCCTGAAAATTACCGAGGTCCAGACCTCACTTTCCTCATAGCTGGCTACGGCCATGGCTGGTATCACAGTGGTATGCAACGGAATGTGAATGGGATAATCAGTTACTGTAGGCTGTAATTTTGACATTTGGGCTCACCTTTCTTGGGAAAGAAATCAGTAAGCAGTTACTTTCCTTCATTTTGTCTCTCTTGCCTTTCTTTTCTTTTCTGAAAGCCTGATTTTTTTTTTGGATGACATCTTTCCTGTGCCGGCTGCTGCGTTTAATGCCTAATAATGAAGTGAGTGAAATTTATGGCGCATGTACAATCAAAAGTCCGCCAGAGCGCGGACTAAACCAATGCGCACTGATAATGGGGGTGTCTGATATAGATTATAGCCTATTTGCAGGCTGGGATATACATTTCAACAGATGTATTTCCAGAGAACATTGGATTTTTATAAATTACCAACATATATTGATATTATTTAAAAGATGATTTTTTGAAAACGCCTTAGGGCCCCCCCTGTAGGCTGGACCCTGTGAATCAGTCTGACTTTTCCCCCCTGTTCGACGCCGCTGCGCTCAGTACTTCGGAGTCCCCTCCAATCGCGACTGCAACGTAGTACAGAGTTCGGAGAGGTCCTGGCTACGGAAGGAGGGAGAACAAACTATCCATCCAGATACCCCGCCAACAGTGCAGTCTTCCTCGTCGGACATCAGGTCGACTGTAGCGGACTTCCAGAGTTCCTCCTCGGCCGCTACTAGCACACTCTGTCTCGCTTCCAACAGCTGTAAAAAACAGATCAATAAAGGCAATCAGCACTGTGCTATGCACTGCGTATGGACACAACACATCTATCAATGCATCTGAAAAATAGTCAACAAAAAAGTCTTACGCTCTTTCTTCTCGACCCACTCCGAGCTGAAATCTTCGCAGCTTCCGCCTGCTCTGAAAGTCCTGGCTGGTTATATGGGAAACTCCGGCGTATGCTTTCATAGTACTTCTTACAGGCCGCTGGAAAACAATTAAATGAGAGTGGAATTAATAAAAATCAAACGTAAGTCACAGTAACATCAAGCAAGGAAAGAGAACCAGTAAAAAAAAAAAAGTTACTTGCACACAATTTCGTCATTATCAGCATCGTGTAAATCTGGACTTGCGGACATAGCTCCTCGCAAATAAGAGGTGACGGCCTCGTTGTGAGGAGAGTTTAGCCTGTGAAAACAAATTATACAGTTAAGATCGGTATCTATTAACGTGTCCATTTCCTTATACAGAAGAATGAAAGCATATTATTTAAATCTTACCCTTGCTCCGGATCGTAGCGCCTAGGATTGGTTTCCGAGTTGTGAAGTCGGCGTACGGCTTCCTGTAAATTACAAGACAAAAAATACACTTTAATAAAGAAACTTACACTGCTTCTGTTGTTCTTTTGCAAGGCTACTAGGCTACTTTCCAAAAATATCAATTCAATTCAATTCAATTCATTTTTATTTATATAGCGCCAAATACAACAAATGTCATCTCAAGGCACTTAGATAGTAAGTCCAATTCAAGCCAATTGGAATTCAATTAATTAATAATAATCATAATTCATAAAATAATCCAATTCGTTCATATAGAGCCAATTCAAAAACAATTTCCTAGCTAAGAAAACCAACAGATTGCACTGAAAACTTTTTGTTTTTCGGTCCAATCTCCCGGCCTGAGCGTGCCTGAGGCGACTGTGGAGAGAAACGACTCCCTTTTAACAGGAAGAAACCTCTGGCAGAACCAGAATATCCAAATCCAAATCCGTCTTGTGGCCCTTTAAGAAATACACAAAAGAACAAATTTAGTTGACTCAGTAAAGCATTACTGTGGCAGTGAAGTGCAAAACATAAAACCTCAAACAAAAAAGGCCCTGTGAAATGAGTTATATATTATAATATTGTGTCGATGTCTTTCAAAACTCCAACTTCAAAATCTAGTCTGTTTTTAATTACAATTAATCTGAAGATATAGTTGATATTATGCCTGATCACTTATGCTTGCTCAACCTCATTCTGTTCAGACAACAATGAAAGTTGGGTAACAGGCAATGTGAGCTGGAGTCAAACACTCTGACAAACTTCACATTTAACCTAAAGTTACAGTAATAAATCATAATGTTAGTTTGTCTTCATGTTAAAAGGTGATATTTTGCTTTTGGAAGGTCTTTAAAAAGTTTTAAAATGATATTGAAATTAACCTCGGGATTCCTGCATACACCTGCATTCTTTTAAAAAAAAATTTATAAACACATGCTGGCAGGTTCATCTTGATTTCTGCTGTCGAACAGCATCACACATATTGCAAGAAAGGTATTTTAGCCGACTTACCTTTAATATAGGCCTCCTGGTCAGTGGCAGTTAACTGGTTGTTTCTGACTGTTCCTAAAAATTGAGAAAACTGAAAAGCTTTTGATACATTACACACAATAGTGAGAAATTGTGTACTCCAGTCTCTAAAACAACTTGCTAAATCCCTTCTGTCATCAACATCATTTCTGTCATCATCATCATCACAACTTAATCCATCATCTCCACTGTCTATATCAAAGTTTGGTGGTGAATCAGCGATTGCTTCATCCTGAAAACTGCACTCAAAGAGTTAAATAACTGCTGAACTCTTTTTACAGCTCTTTTCCTTAAATTACTGCGTGTGGCATTCCACTGTTCTTTATCCATGGCACTACAGTATCACTAACCTATTTGAGGTTTGGCAACTTGTACAGCTCGATCAGCAGCAGACTGTTATTCTGAAAAAGAAATTGGAGCAAGTATTAAACATTGATACATCATAGTATATCAGTGCATGTATTTCACCAGAGCAGTTTAACTTTAATGAGTTCAATAATCTATATTTCCACCAGCAAATTTCTTAATAAGCACACTTATTGTAAAAATCATCATCATGACAATAATACACTGTAGTTAAAAACACATGTAGTACAAGTAAATGTGTATTTTTACTTCACAAAAATAAATTCATACAAACAAAAAGAGAGACACATTCCCATTTCGCTGTAGACAAATAGAAAACGTGTTTTTTTTTCCTGGGCATGTTATATTTATATTGTTTGAGTTGAAGCCACCCCAAGAAAATGGCCATAAATTAAATTAAATCCGAAAATTTACTGGTAGCAAATGCACTAGCAGCTGAAAAATGTACTTACACTGTCTCAAATTTTAGGGGCAAAATGCAACCATTTAGTGGAAATCTGGAGCTCTGAGCCTAAACCTGCTCAGCTAGCAACCAAGCTACCATCAGCTCACGTAAAACAGGTCCTTATCTAAAATGGCGCCCGGAAGGACGCGATCAACTGCCTTTCTTCATATGAAAACTAAAACTTCTCTTAAATGCAAAACTCAGCATATTCTATCTATTCAACATCTCTGTACATTTACATTTAGTTCAATCAGGTTGTTTTTTTGATAAGGTTTTAATATTGCTTAATCATAAGCGGACAGAAGAAAAAAAAATCCCCCGAATCACAGGTCCATCAATAACATAGCATGCTAAGCTAACACATAAAGTCCTCAGTCGCATAAAACAAAAGAAAGCAAATCCTCCAGTCCTAGTGGTCTGGAACTGTGGCAACAACTTCAGACTCATGTAACGAATGAACATTGAACGAGCCGTGTTTCTTCTTGAAAAATGGCATCATCTCACTCGTGGCTGTATTTTGGTCGCAGCATCAAGCTTACAGCACTATGGTCGTTTTGAAAAGTAATTACATTTCAACTATAGCCAATTTTTGCCAACCTTATCTGAAGAGGTACAATGCTACTTGTAGACACAGCAGGTCTGGGTAGTTTAAGAGTTTAACAAAGCTAAAACATCTCACATAAAATGAAATAAGCTGAACTGAACTTACCTTCAACTTTTCTGTGGATCCGAGTAGGCTGAATGCGGCCAGTTTCTTCTGCAAGCTTGGAACATATCAAACCCCACCAAGGGGGCGCGGCAGTGAAAAAAACTCACATCCGGACTTATCCGGATATATGGCAAGTCATTGCTAACTTGCCATATATCGGCCAAAACTGGCCCAAATATGTTTAACAAAGCTGGGCCAAGTGTGTTTCTTTATATGTGGGCACCTTTGGGCTCACATCTGTTTTGTCCAGGCCAGAAGAATGCCTACAGTGCCGGATCGTTGCCTCAAGTGGCCCACATCCGCATGCTATCTGGGATTTCTCTCTTTCGTATAATCAATGCATAGATCTATGCTTTTGATGTGATATGCAGCCTGACTACATACAGTAGCCTAGGCAATCTGTTGCCGCATCCGAGCGCTCTTTCTCAGCGTTGCGCAGGCTGAAAACCTGGCTGCGCAGCACCAGGACGCAGGAGAGACCAACACGTTTGGCCACTATGAACGCTCACAGTGACCTTATGAATGAAAGCCATGTCTCCACCCTGCTTCAAATTTTCATCAGTAGGTCAACTGAGAGATGGTCCACTTTTGGAAATGCATGAAAGCCCTGAGTCATGAGCAGACTTTTCTTTTATCCATTTGTGGTGTGTTTTACCTGCTGTGCCAGGGTATGTTAAGTATCGCTACTGAATAAACGAATCATTCAAGGGTACAAATAATGCTGTTATGTTCCTGAAATGGCTTGATTTAGTTATCAAAGTTTAATTTTCTTAACAATAAAGATGCCGGGTTCATCCATTCTCGTTCTCTTATAACTGCATGCTATTATAAAAGAACTTCAAATCAAATCATTCATCATTGATAAGTGCACGTGCTTCCCCCGCCCCTCCCAACAAAAACATCGCCCCCTCTCAGAAAATAGTTCTGACGTCCATGTGTGACGGGGTGGCCATTGGGGGGCCTGCAAGACTTATGGCCCAGGGCAGTGGTGTAGTGGTCCCTGTAGAAGTGGGTATACTCTCAATTTTGCCCCAATTTTTTAAGAAGTCCAGAAAAATTAACCGTTTTAGATCCAGTGACATGTAAGACTACTCTATTTAGTTTACCCAAAAATCTGTCAGTAGTATTTACTCACTATTACAACTTGATCAGGTGCAGTTTGTAGGTGTTACTGGTCACACAAGCAGCCTGCATGAATGTAAAATATATTCAATACGAGGCAAACATGGTGTTTCAGGTCATTTTTCAGCATTTATTTAAATAAAATACTTAAAATCTGAAGTTGACAATGCATCCTTGTTCATATTTCACCAAAAATCATTCCCTTCCAAACATCAAAACCAATCAGATAAACTCAAAAGTGCACTGTCGTAACATTGAAACTAACTATTTACTTTTCAATAGCTGAACACTATTCCAGCATACTTTGTTAGATATACAGAATATAAATATAACTACAAATATGGAATATCATTTTTTTTGGATGAATGTTATTTTAAATAATTCAACAAAACTTGGATTTAAATTCTTCTTTTTGTTTGACAGTCCACAGGTCTGGCCAGTCACTATTGATGTCTACAGAAAAACAACTAAAATGATGCATGCATATCTCTATCTCACATACCCACTCACACTACTGTGATCACAATATTCACCAGCAGGACATACGCATCCCCCTCTTTACATTAACAATCTGGGCAAAGTGAGGCTCCACTTCTATAAAGTGGAGATGCATTTAGCTGCCTTTGAATACTCTGACCTGGGGGTGGTAGCCTGGCTCCTTGTGTCTGCCCACACTGACTTGCCTGGGCTGCTTCAGGTTGGGGGCTGCCAGGGCTGCTGGTTTCATGGCTGGGGTCTGTCTGGGCCTGATCTGGGTCTGACTTGTGCTTCTTTACAAAGGAGTCTTTTCATTGTTATCTGTCCCTACACAAAATAAGACAGCCTGGTTAAAACTCAATATTGTGTTAATCTTAAACTATTTGTCTCCATTCTTGTGCTTTAACTTACTTTAAAACCAACTCCAAGCCTAGCTGCTATAAAATTAAACCAGATCATGTAGGTTAGTCAGTTTAAGTAGCTTGGCTAAAGTTATACTTTTAGACCTTTATGATAACAAACAAGCTTCATGAACATTGTAACAAATGCCCAAAGATTATTTCAGTTTCATCTAACGTTACAGTCTGGTATGAAATCCTTATGAACTGTGTTGATTATACACTTACTGAAAACCAACAATGATATGGTTCCCCCACATTATCCCAACACAGTGGTACGTTGAGTTAGAGTTTAATTGGTTCCGTGACAGAGCTCATAAGTCAAATAGCTCGTACGTCAAATCAATATTCACCATTGAAATTAATGGAAATGTCATTAATCCGTTCCATGCCCCCCCAAAAACCTCCCCAGTTTTTTTTGTGATGGCTTAAATTTATTTTTAAATAAAAAAACATTGTAGAAGAACATAATACGATAAAAGAGAATGTAAAGAAATATACTGATTTTATAAAGTGTATTTATCTTGGAGATCAGACGCTTGAACTGGCAGAAGATGCTGGCGGAGGAGGTTTGCAACTTTAAAAAAAAAAAAAAGAAAGAAACTTAATCATCTTCACTGACGTTTGGCTTATTCGCCACACTTTCCTCACTTTCAACTTTAATAAAAACCTGTCCAAGGAGGTTTGGTTAATCCTGCCTTTCAGAATGTTTCTGTTTCTGTGTCATTATATAGCGCAGCCGCACGACCAGTTGCATTTTTTCAGGGTGTTTCTTTCCAACGGACTTTGAAAGTTTGGCTAAACAAGTGCACAAATGCGAGCCCAAAACACGAGATGCTTCCATGTGAACGAGTAGGAGGCGGGATGCTGGCCGGATTCACTCACCAAGCCAACTATTGGCGACGGAAATTGACGGAATAACGGCTCTTAACTAAAACAACTCGTATGTCGGGACACTCATAACTCAAGGTACCACTTCACAGTGCTACATAGCTTGATGCTAACGTGACGTTAGCCTTTCATAACTTTAGCCCACTCCTACAGTGTAACAATTGGCAACAAAATCTCTTCTCTAAATGTGCAGTGTCTTTAAAAAACAATGACTCATTTGGAAATCACATTAAAACTTAACTCAAAATGATGTATTCCATGAAAGTAGGTTCACTCCGACAGTATAGCTTCAACACCACACTCTCTACCCCTGCCGCTCATTTCAAAAGACGCCGCGTTTCTAAGAGACATGCCTGTCAGTCAACTGAAGTGGCACCTGAGTTGTCCAATTGTGTTCCAGAAGTGGCCAGCGCATCTCCCGCCCCACTGCCTGTGATTGTCTCACTAGTCCTCGTGCCTAAAATTAACCGGTGTAATCAGTGAAAGCACTGGCAGCGAGTACCGGCCGCATCGGGAGATTTAGAAGTGGGTACGCAATGCTGACTGACAAATAAGTAGGTATACGCTGTATACCCGCGTATACCCTGGACTACACCACTGGGCCCCAGGGGCCTCGTGCATTCTACATCCGGGCCTGGCTGCAGGTCTGCTTTGTGTTCAGGCATGTGTGCACGCTAGTGATGGGAAGTTCGGCTCTTTTCCGAGAGCCGGCTCTTTTGACTCCCAAACGGCTCTTTATTTAGGATCTTTTGTAGCCTATATTTTACCTAAACTGTGCAAAAAAAAAAAAAATCCTGGTTTATGTGTTGAAAACCCTTTTGCTTTCAGTGTTTTTATGAGAGACCTTATAATTGCCTAATTCTTTGCATTTATTCTGTGACAAAACCACTTTTACATTTGTTTATTTCAATTAAACTTTTTTATTGCACAAATTAACAATAAACTTCAAACAAATCCACAGAACAGAACCAAAACCAGAACCAAACTCCTTAATTCTCACGTGAATACCGCATGCTGGTCGCCATGCTGGCCAATCATAACACAGCTCTGTAACCAGAGCTGGGACTGAGCACTGAAAGTGAAACCTGAGCAGCGAATGAAAAAAAACTTGGAGTCGGCTCTCACTTGTGTTGAACCTGCGCCTGCTGCGGCTTCTCATGAACAGGGAGTCTGCTGTGGGGCTGAGAGATGTCTGCCAACAGCTCACACTGCGGGGCCATCGACGTGAACTTCACGCACACCCTCCTGCCGCCCGTCTTCATCTCAGTGTTTGTAGTCGGGACGCTGTGCAACATCTTGGGGCTGAGGAGCGTGTGCCGGAGCTGGAGGAAGGTCGGGCACATCAACGTGTTCATGCTGAACCTGGGGCTGGCGGACCTGCTGTACCTCTCCACGCTGCCCTTCCTCGTCAGTTATTACGCCGGCGGAAGTCGCTGGGACTTCGGGCAGCCTTTCTGCAAGCTCACGCGCTTCTGCTTCAACCTCAACCTGTACGGCAGCATCGGCTTCCTCACGTGCATCAGCGTGTACAGGTACCTGGGCATCGTGCACCCCATGAGAGTGCTGGGCAGGATCCGCAGCCGCCACTCTGCGGCTGTGAGCGCGCTGGTCTGGATCCTGGTCACCATTCAGATCCTGCCTGATATGTTTTTTGACAAGAACGATGAAACGTCCCCTCTCTCGTGCTTTGACACCACCTCCGCCAACCTGAGCAGAGCCTACCTGCCCTACAGCGTGGGCTGGGCCGCCACGGGCTTCTGCCTCCCGCTGCTCATCATCCTGCTCTGTTACGGACACATCGTGGTGGTCCTGGCGAGGAAACCCACCGTGAACCCGGTGCTGAAGCAGCGCTGTCTGCGGCTGGTGCTGATCCTGCTGCTGCTCTTCTCCGTGTGCTTCATCCCCTACCACGTGTTCCGGAACGTGAACCTGCGGAGCAGAATCCTGAAGCAGGACGGCGTCTGCCACCGCGCCTCTGACGGCATCTACATGGCGCACCAGGTGGGCAGGTGCTTGGCCTGTCTGAACAGCGCCATAAACCCGCTGATCTACACTCTGGGGAATGATGCTGCTTTCCCTCTGAAGCTCCATCACTTCAGTCGGCGCGCGCACGAGTCTCTGTCCCGCTTCAAAGGCGCAGTCACCTACCGCCAACCGGCGGAGGCGGGAGCGCACCACTCCTCGGGTGTGCGTGGTGGCGTGCCGCGCACCGCAGAGCCCAGAGCACCGCAGCCAAGAGTGCCAGCATCTGGAAGCTGTCCGTGCGCAGGCTGGGGGGGACATTAGTCTGCTGGACAGCAGAAGTATCCGGTGTTGTACTGAGGGGCTGCCATGTGCGCGCTCTGTTTGTGCACCTCAGCAAAGCTGGGGTCTGTCCTGCTGGAGGCTGCAGTTCAGACAAGCTCCAGTTCATTAACTGTGCTGAAGATCAGGCACTCTGTGAGTGTCTGATGACTGTCAGAGGCCTGATTGTAGGGACAGAAATGGGAGAAATGTCTCTCAAAGAGTACAAATGTTTGACTCTTCAATGTAATGTAATTCATTGCTCCAATTCACAGCAAATGTCATCAGGGCAGTAAAAGTGCTTCCCATGTTTATGTCCTGAATGAGGACAGAAACAGACCAGGGGTTATACTTTGTTCACCCGGAAATAGGAAATTATTTTGCAACGTGAAAAATAAATCCCAGATATGAGTTAAATATTGTGTAGTTATTCTTGTGAATGACCTACAATGTTCTTTGCTGCAGCCAAGCTGAAGCAGCCTCTGACTGAAGTGAACACACTTCATTGTTAAACTTAAATATTTGTGGGATTGATATCAAATATAAGTGTTGATGTATGTATAATATGTTTCCTTTTTTAATATAAAATATACATTTCTATGAAATATAATTGTTATCTATATTTTGTGCTCCCAGTGTTTTGGGTTTGTGGGACATATCAGTCATTTGGAGTAGGACTGTCATCTTTCAAGTCAGACAGAACTGTTTAAAGCCATGAGGAGGATAACCATGCCATGGTGCCCAGGCAACCCAGTCTCACAGAAAAACCTGTAATAGCTACGTTGGTCCACAAGGGAAAACATGGTATTGTCACAATTTGGCCCCCAAAATTGTGACAATACCACGTTTTATTTGGCCTATTCATTTACACTGCTTCGCAACCAGGTCACGTGACTATCAAGTTTCCCTCAGCTAAAAAAGGAAAATGGCCGACTGTCAACCTTTTTTCAGTAAAAAACATAACATTTTAAGAAAGCATCTGCATTTGTATGCATTTCGATGGCATTTCTAGCGAGAACTATGCATATATTTTCAGAATCTTCGTTCAGAGAATGTAGACGATCTTTTGTTTATTAGTTTCGCCGAAGATTTTGGCATCTCCTGGAAAAAACCTAAGAATAACACGTTTTTACCGTTGTTAAGGTGGTTACTATGGACGCTGCTATCTCTACGTCACCGACCTGTGCCAACATTCCCCGTGCTTTCTGTTTATAAATAAAATAATAAAAAATATGTGTATATATATATATAAAGATATAGCCACATAACAATAGTGACCTTATCATAGAAATGGTTGATAAAACATTATCAACCATTTCTATCAGTGAGCCAGTAGAGAGAGGCCTGTTATCAGGCATGGGCTTTTTTTTCTTTTTCAACTTTATTGACCAAACGTGTATCTTTCATAATATATTCATCATAAATATATAATACGCACAAAATATATACATATAATCTGTCTTTATGCGACTATAAACAACCCTTGCAAACCGGAAGTAGTACGAGTACCGTGTTGATTTTGTATGATGTTACATGGTGTGGCTCTAAAAGTATCTGAAGTAAATTTATTAAAATTTTTCTTTGTATTGATCATCGAGATCAAGTGTAATTACTAGTTCGGCTGTACTTGATATTTTATATATTTTGTAGATGTATGTTTTTCCAACCCTACTTTGCAAAACGGAAGAAGCTGCTAACCCAAAACCACATTTCGACAATAACAGTTAGAATATCTAACATATACCAACATCTTGACTTTTTTCAAACCTCAATCATATAGATGAAGTATAATTACTAATTTGGCTGCACTAGATATTTGATATATTCAGTATATATATGTTTTTAAAACCCTACTTTGCAAACTGGAAAGAACTACCAATATGGCGCTAATTTGGATCAGATACATAGCACGTCACAAGCAAATTGTAGTTTATTTTAAAAACGGGCGTATTTCTTATAATTTGGAGTGGTAAATACTAAATTGAGAGTACAAGGAGAGATTTAAAGGGGTGGAAAACACATTTATGTGATCAGATTTTAAATATGCAACTGTGAAATTGGTGAAAATTATTTTTTTACCATATTTGATAGCGCCCCCACTTGGTGGCCATGCCCATATGGGTATAGTCACATAGCTGAAGTCAAGAGCTCTCTATAACAGTTGGTTCCATATCTGTAGCCTCTTCTGTTAATGATTAACAAGCCTTCTAAATTGCACTGAGGTCAACGTTCAGAGGTCAATATTTCAAGGCAGGACTCATTTATAATCTTCACACTGACATATGTTACTCACCAGGTCAAGGTCTTTTCAAATAAAGATAAAGATAAAGATAAAAACAATAAAGATCATTCTTCAACAGGTAGCCCTCTCAGCACCTCAGTTATCCTACCCTGCCCCGCCATGCATCTTCTGTAAAGACAGACATATGTGTGTGTGTATGTTATTTCTCCGCTATATTCACTAGTATAATACTACTACTCTTTCATCACTATATTAATCAGCCCAACTTCTTCCATCAAATCAGATACACATATAACCAAATAGACATATGTATGTTTATGTCGGCATACATACATACATAAATAGGAGTCATGTTTTTTTGGGAAGTAGCTCTTTAAGCAGCTCGGCGCGGTTGCCAGGTTCGCTAGTACCTGCGTTTTTTACGCATTACGTGACCAGTCCGCCTCTATTGGGTCAACAACCACACTGCACAGCAAAATCAACAGTGTTAAATAGAGTTAATTTTTCAGTGATAAAAATGTCAGTGTTGATTAGAGTTGATTCTGGAGTTGATTTGTCAAACATGTACACCTGCAGTGTAAAAGTAACTCTTGTAAGAGTGTTACAATCGCGTGTTAATAACAAAATACTCTGGCGTAGAGTTGTTTACTACATCCGGGGTATTGAAGCTTGAGAGAATTGAGTGTGCAGCAGGAGACAGACGGACGCCATTACATTCCAGCATCGTGAGGGGAAAGGTAACGTCTTACTCTATTTTAATAGATTTTCACCAAGGACTTTATACACATAGATATTAATCATAACATGTTAAAACAGTATGTGGATGTATTTACACCAATGAATGTAGGCTAGCACTATAGGGACTTAGCAAGATGCTGAGGTAATATTGCGCATGTTAGCAGCTAATTGCATGACATTTGGAGGGATTTGTTGCATTCGGTGGTTTTTGTGTCTAATCGAGATTTAAAATGATCACGTTTAGTAGGCCTGTTTTTTCGGTTTGTTTCCTTCAGCATTAGTTTACCGTCTGTCTGCCCCTCAAATGTATGGTGAGATGAGCCACCATGAGGCATTTAGCTCTAGAGCTAGCTACTTATGGCGCCAAGTGAACTGTTGGTGGTATTCGTGGTCGTTCGTCGAGCTTTGTGTGTCCAACCTGTTTGATACAAACAGTGAAGTTGTGCATGGAAAGACATAACGCCTATTTTGTTTCATTTGAGTTATGGCCGTTTTACTTTAACAAGTCATTTGAATGGAAAATACGGACGCAGTTAACGTTAGTTGGCCGTGAGTGACATTGGGGGTTTCAGTGATAGCCAGCTAGAATACTGTTAGAACTAGAACTACATGCATCTAGCTAACTGTTGACAGCCCCATTTAACGGGCGTCATTAAATAGCAAGACGATTCTATACTTGTGAGATACTGTTCAATGTGTTAAATACAGAGTAATCAGGGAACTATGCTTAGTTTGGAAACTAATTAATTAAATATATCAGAACGTATCATTTGGTTTTTAATCGAGGTTAACAAAAGGATTAATGAGAGTAGTGAAATTTCCGTTTCAGTGGCTTTAAGTGTCAAGGCAAAAGAGTCGTCCCAGGTCAATCAACCCTTGTGCATATCGTTCTGGTGTACTGTGTTGTTGATTAATGTTGAATCTATGCATATTCCTGTGTAGAAGGACTCCAGTACGCTCCCGAAGGGAACAGTATGCACTTGGGATTGTGAGCTTGTTTCCTAATCTCAGGGACCCTTACTCGACCAATGGCTACGTAAGTGTGTACTAATTTGTTTATTATAATACTGTCAATTGTTCAGCTTGGAGCGGGCTTCACTCTTAAATACTCAAACTGTGAGGGTGCTGGCCCAAATGTTCAACTCAAGTTTTTCAGAAAAGAGGCCGCACCTTGCATAATAGTGTTTTATTGCACAAGCGCGTTTTGGCGTGTGCCTTCTTCAGTGTGCACACGTTTGTGCAATAAAAACACTATTATGCAAGGTGCGGCCTCTTTTCTGAAAAACTTTATTATAATACTGAACAATGACCAGTTTACGGTTTCGTGTTTTAAACCATTGTACTGTGATATCTTTTTTAGGAGCACTTCTATGATTCAGCAAGTGGCACAGGCTACTTAGCGTGGCGACTGAAAACGGTACAGAGGAAGGTGTCTCAACGTTCTGCAAGTAGCAGTCCTGTGGCCTTACAGGGAGGTCCCAGCTTGAAGAGGACAGCCCCAGAACAACCGCTGGATGGAGATGCTGTTAGGGAGGCCATGTCCCTGCTTCTACATTCCACAGATGATTCAGTCGTTCGCAGCAAGATGGAGGACACGTTTCCCCATCGCCAAGAGCTGGTTCATAATCCAGAGATGACTACTGAGGTTCTGAAAACATACCCAAGATTTCTTGATGTGAAAGGTTTGGTACGTGCACATATTCATATCTGAAAACTATTTTTTGTTTTGCTGTTTAGGATCTTTCAGATTTCAGATCATATCATCAGTGAAAATGTGTAACCAAAGTGTTGCTTGATGGGTAACTTATTTTTAAAGCGCAGCTGATCATGAGAATAAGAATGGCATTTTATGTCACTACTGTTCTGCATTTCTTTTGTTAAGATTTGTCTCAGACAAAAGTTGTACATGAAATATCAAAACTGCCAAATCTAATCAACTGGAAAATAAAAATTGATCCCCTCAGAAGAGGGGAAGGGGAGAGGGGTGAGACGGAGTAACGAGAATTGGCCCAAGTCTTTTAATCAATAATTTTTGTATCTTTGTTGTGTGTTTTTATATCCTGTAGTTTTCACTGTTTGGAAATTTATTGTAGTATCTTGTGCTCAACCTTGCTTTAGATTAACCAAGACTTCAGACTTTTGTTCGGAGTGGACACTACATCCAAGCTGATGGAGAAATGGGATGCCATCAAATCCAAGATCATTGAAGAAGCCCAACTCTTGACCCAGACTTTCACTGTACGGAACCTGTTGATGTCAGCAAAGAAGACTGAAGATGATGATGCTGGTCCAGGTTAGTATAGATTCATCTATTAATGCAACACATGTCTGTTCCATGTCTCTTGAACCACTCTTGTGACTGGAGGGCGTCATCCTGATTGACCCAGTCGGCACGTTTGGCCAGCCCGACGGGTGGGAGTATGAAGAGGGGGAAAGGAGCAACTTCAAATGAATGGCAGTAAATAGCAGATGATAGCAAAAGTAATCTGTCATTGTTACAGTGCATCCAAAAATTACTCACGCGTATTGTTTTCAATCAATAGAAAACGAATGCGGTGGTTGACATAGATCAGTTGCGACCGTTATTTTAATTTGGTGATTTCTTCAGTGTTTGTCCATAGTGATTCCCGCCTTAAGAACCTTAACAGGGCAGTGATGACGTTGCGGAAGTGCCAGCTATGGTTTGTGGGGGATATATCTCAAATGTGTAAACAGTATGGATAAATCACTATTGACACACATTCACCAAGTTGCAGGGGCTTACCTCCGCATTTGTTTTCTATCAACAAAGCGAACAGCTTACATCTAACAGCTGCCATTCATTAGAAGCTGCTCGTTTTCCCCTCTGCATACTCCGCCCGCTGGGCGGGCCAGACGTGCCGACTGGATAAATACCATTATCTTCCAGTGCTTTGGCGTTGCTCCTTTTGACAGTGTATCCACACCCCCTCTGACACAACAGTGCAGCATAGTCACTCAGACATGGTGCTTCTGTCACACAACATGTGTTGTAAAGTAATTCATTAACACTGTGACCTTGCCCATATTTAGTATCTCGCGTCTATATTTCTACTGTTCTAATACGGTTTTGAATATTATGTTATTACAGTATGTCCTGCTCGTCTCTCCTAATCACCCATTTCAATAATACGGTCACCTATACAAAACACATGTGCACATCATCTATGGGTTCTGCCCTATTATCATTGATATGAAACCACATTGCATCACCAGACTTGAATAATGTGCTCTTCTCTTTAGAATGGGACACCGATATGGCGACTCTGTTGTTGTTGCTTCATCTCCTTCCACCTCAACCCGTTGGAAAGAAGTCCATGAAGATAAGTGCTGAAGCTGCAATTGAGAAGCTTGTCGTTTATCACAAGGTGAAACACTAATTGCTACTTTCATTGATATGTTTTTCCAAATGTGAATCTGATCTGCAGATTTTAATGTTTTTGTGAAATGCTTTAAAATAGCATTTTGTAAGGTGCAAATGCAAAAACAAACAACATGCATAACAACTCGGTTAACATGTTTGGCAGTAATAGGACTGACATTTGGACACGCATTTACCGGTTCAACACTAATTTTGTCAATCTCCAACATGCACACTGACATTAAAACCTTTTATTGCAGTTATTCCCTGACCTACTCCATTTCACAATACTTGTCCTCACTCTTCTGTATGATTGCATTGCATTACATTTAGCTGAGTCTTTCATCCAAAGCGACTTATTTATTTATAGGGTATTGGCTTCAGTCCCTGGTGCAATGTGGGGTAAGTTGCCTTACTCAAGGGCACTTCAGCCATGGAGTGAGGTGTAGGGAGTGGGAAGAGTAGGATAAGAACCTGCAACCCTCTGATCTTGAGATCACCCTAACCATTAAGCCAAATATAGAAGACTTGTCCCACTATAATGATTCTCTTTAGGCACAGTTAAACTGCACATGGGAATATGTGCTTTCAAAACAAAGTAAAGAAAACTTTGGCAGAGATTATGAGAATCTTAAATCAAGGGTCTCTTCACCGCTGTGCTTGAACGATCTCAGTTGTCAGTTGTGACATTGCTTGACATTTTTTCTTTCTTCTTCGGTCTTGTTGCAGTTTTGAAGAGGCAATGAAGGACAAACAAGACAGGCAGCCATTCCTCCTTGCAGTAGGACGAAGCCAGAATCGGATTGACCACTTCTACATCGCCTTGGACAAGAAATTGGTCCCATGTGAAGCTGTTCGCTCTGTCGGGGCATTTGATGAGTTATTTAAGATTCATTTTGTTCTCAATCTGGCATATGACTGTGCTCTACTGAATTTCTACACCTTTCTGCAAACCACAGTGTACAAAATAGACATCGGCAAAACCAAAGAATCCCCAAGAGTGAAAGAGCTCAGAGCCAAACTTTTGAATTCGGACTAGAATCATGTTGAGTTGTTTTAAATGCCCAGAATTCCATGGGACAAGTAAATCTTTGATTTCCCATTTGAAATTTAAACATAGCTTCTATCCCACTTCAAAACAGAGAATACTGTGCAATCAAGAAAGGTGTCGTAAGCAGTTCCTCACATATTCAGGCTACAGTAAACATTTGGAAAGCACTCATTTACCGGTAAACAATGAAGAGGAACATGAACAGAATTTGGCCCCTCATGAACAAATTTCAGACCAAATTGATGTTGACTTGACAAGTTCAAATGATTCTCAGACTGCACCAGCAGGCACATCAGAGAACAGAAGGTCCACAATTTCCACTGAATTCCTCAAGAACAGATGTGCCTCAATAACGGCAAAACTTCAAGATAGCGGTGCTGGAAATGCTTTTATTTCAAGTATTGTAAGTGAACTTGAAGAATATACTACAGAGTTGCGTGATCACTTTCAGCAGAGTACTTTAGAAGCAATTCCAACAGACAATACTTGTAGGAACGACATCAAGCAAAACTTTGACAATTTTGAAAACCCAGTTTCTTTTTTAAATTCCGAATCAAAAAGGCTGAAATATTTTAAAGAGAAGTGGGAGGTTGTTGAGCCACTTGAGTTAACGCTTGGAGTGCGATTTGATAGTCGTCTTAACAAGAATTCACGTACGTTTGATCAAGTTCAAGTTAAAGACACTTTCATTTATATACCCATACTGGAGACCCTGAAATTTATGTTCCGCAACGCTGATGTATGTCAAAAGGTGAAAGCAGATACAACCAACACTCATGCTTATGAAGATTTTAAAGATGGCAGCTATTTTAAGACGCACCCACTGTTCTCAAAACATAAAAATGCTTTACAAATACAGCTCTATTACGATGATTTTTAAACAGCTAACGCTCTGGGTTCTAAACATTCAATTCACAAGTTGGGTGGCATTTATTTTATTTTGAGAAATTTGCCTCTCAAATTTAATTCTGCTGTTATGAATATACACCTTGTTAGCCTTTTTCATAGCCAGGATGTGAAGAGGTATGGATACGATGCCATTCTTGAGCCTTTAATTTGTGACATCAAATCACTTGAAAATGAGGGAATTGACTTGCCTATCTCTCCACAAAAGGTTTATGGAACAATTTCTCAAATATTGGGCGATAATTTGGGATTGAATGCCATTCTTGGTTATAATGAGTCTTTCAGCAGTAACTATTATTGCAGATTGTGTGTGGTAGACAAAAATGCTGCGCAGGCTGTGTATAGTGAGGATGACCCTTCTGTGGTAATACGTGACATTCACAGTTTTGACAGTCATTGCAGGGATCTTAATTCAGATCCACAACTAAAATCTGTTTATGGGTAAAAAAGGAACTCAATCCTTAATACTTTGACTTATTTTCATGTTGTTAATAATGTTGCAGTTGACATTATGCATGATTTGCTAGAAGGTGTTGCTCAATTTGAGCTTAAGTTGTTATTTGAACATCTCACTGGTTCTGGTTCAATAAGTAAAGGTGATCTTCTAGACCGAGTTTATTCATTTGACTACGGTTACATGGAACGTAGAAACAGGCCTACCAATGTTAATCTCGATGGAACTGGGAATGGTATTGGCCTGAATGCGATACAGACGCTTTGTCTTGTGAGGAATACTCCTTTAATTTTTGGTGACCTCTTTCTTAATGATAGCACACATTGGACATTACTTCTTTTGTTGCTTCAGATAATGAATATTGTTTTTTCGCCTCGGCTTACTGAAGGAATGACTGTTTCTCTTAAGCACTTGATACATGAACACCATGAACTCTTTAAGAAAACCTATTCACGTCGCCTTCTGCCAAAACACCATCTGATGGTACATTATCCATCATGTTTAAGAAAGGTTGGTCCATTGTTGCACATGTCTGCGATTAGATTTGAGGCCAAGCACAAGTTTTTTAAAGACGCCACAAAGAACTTTAAAAACTTAACAAAATCCCTGGCCAAGACCCATCAATTGGCTATGGGTTCATATTGGCACACAATGACCCTCCATAAACTGGAGCATGGTCCAATGAAATTGTTCATTGATGACTTTAATATACGTGAATATGTTGCATCAACACAAGATTTGTGTTGTACCTCATGGGTGAAAGTGGATGGTGTTGAATATAGGGAGGGTCTTCTTGTTTGTACAGGGGTCGAGGATGACTTGCCTTTGTTTTGTAAAATAGTGAAAGTGTTAATGTGTAATGATGACGTTGCGTTTGTTGTGCATGAGATGATAACTGATGGGTTTCATGAACATTACCATGCATTTCAAGTTTCTAATTCAGAAAAGAATTATTTTATTATTAAGTGCTGCGATCTTTTGTCACCTAAATGTTTCTCGTTACAAAATGCATATGGGCCTGATGAATGCAATAAGTATGTTGTACCGGTCTTTTGTTTGATTTGAAAAAAAAAATTAAATATTAATATGAGCTATTGATTGATTGTACCTGTCTTTTGTTTGATTTGAGAAACAAAATATTAATATGAGCTATTGATTGATTGTACCTGTCTTTTGTTTGATTTGAGAAACAAAATATTGATATGAGCTATTGATTGATATGAGGAAAAATAAAAACATAAAATGTGAAATAGCTTAATGTATATTAGGACATTTAAAATTTAGTACAGTAACAATGCAGTGTAGTAGTTTTTATAGTCTCGAGTAGTCTACTCCAAGAAACTCCAGAATAGAGTTGTAATGGTTACACTTTTGGAAGTGTTGTTTTAACTCTGTTCAGTGTGGATTATATATACTCAAGTGTAGTGTTAATTAACACTGAGAGAGTAGTTCAACTTAAATCAATTAACTCTGGTGGAGTTAATTAAAGAACTCTATGTTAGTGTTATTATTTTAACACTTGGTGTTAGTGTTATTTAACACTGGCGAGTGTGGATTCAGTGTTTCCCACAGAATTTTTGGAAACTATGGGGGGGTAAATTCACGCGGCGTAAGTTTGTGCGACTGCAGATTTGATTTTATTTGATTGATTTGCACACATTCATTCAAATATATAAAAAATACACAATAAAACACAACAAATTTAAAAAAAAGGAATGTGTGCTGGAGATGTCAGAAACCCTTGTGGGTTTATAAGGAAACCTCATCTTGTCATTAAAACCCAATGATAACAATTGTAATAGAAAATATTTACAGGTTAAAACTAAACTTCATGAAAAATATGAATGGATCATATACAGTGAGTACTTATGCCTTTTTGAGAAACTTGAAAAGGTTGTCCTTAATAATAAAGGGTGTAGGAAGTACACAATGAGTTCAGGAACACATCAGAAGTGGTTTGGTGTTGATATCTTTAAAAACAAGAGAGCTATTACAAAATAAAAGTCTAAAATGGAATTAACTATGCACACTGAGTAAATGTTCTACCTAAAATGATTTTTCTGGAAACTAAAAGGCTGTGAAAGCTTTATAGTGAGTTTACAAACCCATCAGAAGTGGTTTGGTGTTCATTGGTTGAATATCCAGTGAGAACAAAAAAAGGCGTTGCACTTTTGCGACGGTCCCTAAGCGCTCCGGCTGCCGTAGTTCACTTAGAAGTATACTCGGCGCGGTTACTCTGATCTTTCGCCAGACTTGCTTACTTTGGTGAGTTGATAAAGCCTGTGGTATGTTAGTCTTAGTTTTCTGTAAATATTAATACCATCCTTAGGCTAATTGGTGCGGTTTTTATGACGCTATTACAATTACAAAGCCGGAAAATAGGCGAATGTCGAATATAAAACCAACTTCACCCCGCTCCGCCTAGTCGGGACGGTTGAAACACACATGTGGGACAGATGAAACACCTTATTTTAAACAGAAACTATTGAGCTTGCTATTTTTTTTAAGAAACATACCGGACAACATACTAGTGTACTCGTCATTGCTCAAATTTCACATTATTTCTCATAATATAAATAGGTAAAAAAATATGTTTGTCAACGAAATCCCGATGATTACAGCTGACCTTTATGCACGGGCACCCACTGATCTATAACGTGTGTCAATCGCCCCGACAGCGACTAATAACACATAAACCTTTTTTTTGTCACTAAACTTCAAAACTCTGACATTGCACACTTTAGGACATGTTTAATTACTAATTCACCTGTTGTAGAGTCATATTGGTTGGTTTTCGAGGAAATCGCTGTGTTTCCAAAAAAAGAATTAAAAAAAAAAAAATCTAAAAAAAAAATTAAATAAATAAAAAAAATCGCTGTGTTTCAAACGACTGGGATTCGGAAACTATGGCGGCCAAAAGGAAATATATGGCGGGCCGCCATAGTTTCCTCAATGTATGGGAAACACTGGGATTATATATACTCAGCGGGAGTGTTAAATTTAACACTCTCAGAGTTGATTTAACACTTGCGTTTTTGCTGTGTGCTACAATAGCTACCAGGTAAGCTAAACATAAAAGACGATATCTGGCAACCTGATAAAAAAAAAAAAAACGCAGCAGGACTGATGTGTGCTGATAACGTCTGTTGAATAGACTGATAACAGTCAAATAGGGTGCATAGATATACTTATATTATTATCTATGATCAAAAAAATTATCTTTTGTTTTTTGTGAATACGTATTCCAAAAAATGTAAAATGAACAGAGTAAAGCATATTAGAATGCATACACAACAGAAGTTATGTTGTGTCATATGTAACTACACACAATAGAATCGTTGTTCCTTCACGTCAGCCTAAATTCCTTTGCATTGTCCTGGTCGGGTTGCCGTGCCTCAGCCACTGACGCCAAAACACCAAAAACACCAAAAAACCAAACCAAACCAAATATATATATATATATATATATAGTAGGGGTGTCACGGTGTGAAATTTTCGGCTCACGGTTATTGTGACCAAAATTACCACGGTTTACGATATTATCTCGGTAATTTTTTTTTTTTTTTAGTGTTAACATTAAGGTGACCAGGTTCACTGCACTATTTTCACTGTCTCATGGCATATCAAAGTTTAGCTATTCAACTTAGCTTAGAATGGCGTTTAGCGCCCATCTAAGAATGGTGAACACACTAGAGCAGGTGCATTGCTAATGTAATGTAAATGATTATTATCACGATTTAACATTATTGACAGTCGGATATAATTGTTACATTTCCCCTTTACCCGAAGGCAAAAGTTATTTCGAGCATTTCAGCTAAAACTATGTGTTAATATAACAAATATACCTTGCACTGGCTGTGCAGCTGCGGGTGATGGTCTCGTAGGTGAGTGATCAAATTGGATGTGTTGCTCCCTTTCGCGGATACCTTCCGCCAGCATGTCCTACACACGGGGGCACCGTCCTCCACCAGTTGCCCCTCAGAGTTTTTGAAATATCCAAAGTAGGACCACACTTCCGATTTTGTGCGCTTAGAAGGTGGAAAAATGGTACCATCACGGCTTCCTTCTTCTGCTGCCATGCTTAAAGTGAGAGAGTGTGAGAAAAGAACCTCGGACTAGTGGCGCCTGCGAACGTTCGAAAGTGTCACGTGTGCGGTGTAGAGCTCTAGTAACGCACCTAGATAACATTATGTTTTGAAATGCAAAGTATTTAGCGCAGTAACAGTGTAATACAGTGTAACCGTGGGAGTATTAGGGAAATGAAAGCTCTCCCGGTGTAACGGTGTGCGGTAAGGTAACCCACCGAGATAACACCGTGTTTTGAAATTCAGAAGGTTATCTCACCGTCAAAATATTTTAGCGCGGTTACCGTGTACACCGGTAACCGTGACAGCCCTATAGTATATATATATATATATATATATATATATATATATATATATATATATATATATATATAAATATTTATTTTTTTAAACAAAAAGTACGGGGAATGTCGAAGCAGGTCGGTGACATAGAGATAGCAGCGTCCATAGCAACCACCTTAACAACGGTACAAAACGTGTTATTCTTAGGTTTTTTCAAGGAGATGCCAAAATCTTCGGCGAAACTACTAAACGAAAGATCGTCTACATTCTCTGAACAAAGATTCTGAAAATATTATGCATAGTTCTCGCTACAAATGCCATCGAAATGCATACAAATGCAGATGCTTTCTTAAAATGTTATGTTTTTCACAGAAAAAAGGTTGACAGTCGGCCATTTTCCTTTTTTAGCTGAGGGAAACTTGATAGTCACGTGACCTGGTTGCGAAGCAGTGTAAATGAATAGGCCAAATAAAACGTGGTATTGTCACAATTTTGGGGGCCAAATTGTGACAATACCATGTTTTCCCTTGTGGACCAACGTAGCTATTACAGGTTTTTCTGTGAGACTGGGTTGGCCAAGGCAGCCAGAATTGTGAGTCTCTTTCACGTTGGCTTTTCAAAGCCGGGACTGATGCACCTTTGTTAACAGTCATGTCATATGGAAAGGTGGGGGTCCAGGTGTGCTCACTGCTGATAAGCCTCTGATCTGGTGAGACATGCAGTAACTCAGATGATTCATGGTGTGCATGGACACAGTAATGGGGGGCTAAGCCTCCTCCGTTTGGTTTATGTGAATTATAAGGAGGAACAGTAGCAGTTTAACTTTGCCCCCCGTTCCACCTCTGTAGTTTCAGACAGGGACACCGATGTGCAGAGAAGATGCATCGGTCCTGGCTTCAGTGTCATATGGGGCATTTTAAGCTGGGACCAGTAGACTTTCTGAGCACACCGCTGTCACCTGTGGAAGTACGGATGTGAAAGATGATTCACTGCAGGTGAAATGGGCTTTATGTGTAAGGGAGTGGCGACATGAACCAAACTGCTCTGATCAGCAGCGCTGTCATCACTTAGCTCATTCGTTCAAACAAGTTTCTCTCCCTGTTAAATCACTGCTGTAGGTGCACAAGTCTGCGTGTCTCTGGAGGCGTGTTGGGACACAACTGAAATCATCCTAACTCAGTTTGCTTTGGTAGAAAGCTTTTTACGTGTAACACAATCAGTTCTCTGACATTTTATTATCTCACCTTTAAAGGTCAGACTCTTTTTTCTTATTGCATATTAGGCTACTGCCTTTTAGAATGTTGTTTATTGATCCATGAAGGAGACAATCAGAACAAACTCTAATTTAAAATCTTGGGTTTGTTTCTAGTTGATTGGATTTTATGGATAAATGCCGAAATGGTAGGAAAGGTGGGGGTGAAGCTGCTTTATTTAAAGATACATTCCAGTGTAAAGAGATCTCATTTGGTGATTTCACTTCTTTTGAATATCTGAGTTTTATTTTAAAGGGTGTTCCTAAAATCCTGTTCTTACTCATTTACAGATCTCCAGGATACTATGCAAGTTTTATTGATGATTTTTCTGAATTATTGTCTGTTATTTCGACTGATTTTAACCATTTCATCTTGACCGGGGATTTTAACATTCACATAGATAATATGACGGATGGTACTGCCAAAGAATTTTCTTCTGTGCTGGACATGTTTGGTTTGTGGCAACATGTAACAGAACCTACCCACCTTCGAGGTCACATTCTGGACCTGGTCATTTCTAAAGATGTTGATATTTCTTCTGTTGTGGTTATTGATTTGGCCTTGTCTGACCATTTTTGTATTTTATTTTATTTACATATTACTCAGAATGTTCAAACAATCAGCTTCTCAGTTAAGAAGAGGAACATTAATGAGAACACAAGTGCTCAGTTTAGGGAGGCCATAGCTATGTTACCAACAATGAGCGCAGAGTCGGTTGAAGGAATGCTGGATCATTTTAACTTGAAAATTTTTAATGTAATGGAAGCTGTTGCACCGATAAGAATCAAGAGCACCTTGATCAAACAGAAAACCCCATGGAGAAACACCACTACGGTCAAAAACCTGAAAAGAGAATGCAGGAAAGCTGAACGTAAATGGAGGAAAACAAAGCTTCAGATTCACTATGAGCTATATAAAGAAAGCCTGCGTAGTTATAACAATGAGCTGTGCAAGGCCAGACAGCTGCATTTATCTGAAATGATTAATAAGAATGTCAACAATTCTCGAACTCTGTTTGCTATGGTTGAAAAACTCACAAATCCTCCTAAACAGTCAAACCCAGACCTCCTCTCCACTGAGAAATGCAACGAACTTACCAACTTTTTTAGCCAAAAAATCAAAACAATTAGACAAAACATTCACGCAACACAGACAAACAAGAAAACTAATCTGTGTCTAAAACCTAGACATAACTCTGACGTTATGTCACGATTTAATATTGTTAATTTAAAAATCCTAGAGGAAACAGTTCGGCAGCTGAAATCAACAACCTGTTCTCTGGACATAATACCATCCGACTTTTTAAAAACTGTTTTTACCTCAGTAGAAAGTGATCTCCTACAAATAGTTAACAGCTCACTGGCATCAGGCATTTTTCCCAAGTCACTAAAGACAGCTGCCATTAAGCCACTCCTAAAGAAGAGAACTCTAGACGCCTCTATGATGAACAACTACAGACCTGTCTCTAATCTCTCTTTTATATCTAAGGTTATTGAGAAAGTTGTATTTAACCAGCTCAACGACTTTCTGAATGAAAGTGGAAGTCTTGATAACTTTCAATCAGGCTTCAGACGTCATCACAGCACTGAAACAGCTCTGGTCAAAGTGTTAAACGACATCAGGTTGAATACTGATTCTGGTAATGTTTCAGTCCTGGTTCTGTTGGACCTCAGCGCTGCGTTTGATACTGTAGATCACAGAATCCTGTTGCACAGGCTGGAAAACTGGGTTGGACTTTCTGGAGCGGTCCTTAACTGGTTCAGGTCCTACTTAAAAGGCCGGAGTTATTTTGTTACAATTGGCAGCTATGAATCTGAGCGAGTGGCCATGACTTGTGGAGTTCCCCAGGGGTCAATTCTTGGACCTCTTCTGTTTAACTTGTATATGCTCCCTTTGGGTCAGATATTGCAGAACTTTAACATCAATTATCACAGTTATGCAGACGATACACAACTTTATGTGTCTCTGTCACCATGGCGACTGCAGCCCAGCAGACGTACTGTGTCAGTGTCTGGAGGAAGTAAACACCTGGATGAGAGAGAATTTTCTACAATTAAATGAAGACCAAACTGAGATCATTCTGTTTGGTAGCAAAGAGAAGAGGGTCAGCGTTGGTAAATATCTTGAGACTCGGGCCCTTACAATCACTGACCAAGTTGGTAACCTCGGAGTGTTGATAGACTCAGATCTGACTTTCAGCAGCCACATCAAAGCTGTCACCAAGGCAGCTTTTTACCATCTCAGAAACATCAACAGAATTAAAGGTTTCCTCTCCCAAACAGACCAGGAGAAACTCATCCATGCATTCATCTCCAGTAGACTCCATCACTGTAATGCTCTTTTAACTGGACTTCCCAAAAAGAGCATTAAACATCTGCAGCTCATCCAGAACGCTGCTGCTGGAGTTTTAACCCGGACTAAGAGATCTGAACACATCACAGCAGCTTTAAAATCTTTACTCTGGCTTCCAGTCAGTCACAGAATAGATTTTAAAAGCCTGCTGATGGTTTACAAATCCCAGAATGGTTTAGGCCCAGAATCCATCTGTGATATGTTCAGAGAATATAAAGCCAGCAGAGCTCTTAGATCCAAGGACTCAGGTCAGCTGGTCCAGTCCAGAGTCCAGACTAAACATGGAGAAGCAGCATTTAGCTGTTATGCTGCAAACAAGTGGAACAAACTGCCAGTGGAGATTAAACTTTCACCAAATGGAGACACTTTTAAATCCAGGTTAAAGACATTTCTGTTCTCATGTGTCTATGCATGAAATATCTTCTAACTTATCTAGACTGTTGCCTGTTTTTAAATTCATTTAAATGATTTTTTTTGTTTCTTTTTATATTCTTTTATGTATTTTTAATGCTTCTTGCACTCCCTGCTGCAATGCTTTTATTTTATGTAAAGCACTTTGAACTGTTTGTACATGAAATGTGCTATATAAATAAATTTGATTTGATTTGATCTCAAAGTGTCCCAGATATTCTCTCTCACACACACACACCCATACACACACACACACACACACACACACACACACACACACACACACATAAAAGAGAAGTTCTGCATCAGGAAAACCAAATCTCATTTATTCACTTTGACTCAGTTAAGAAGTGTGACTTCTCCTGTTTGTCATGGCTTGGTAACTAGCCTTCTGAAAATGTCAAGTCAAGGTAAAATAATTTATTGTTTGGTGGAGAGTCGAGGGCTGAATCCAGGTTGACTGGGAACTCTGCAGAAGGAGGGAGAAGGTCAGAGGGTACTTCCAGGATTGTGGAACGATCCAAATTGGTTGGCTTGTCCTTACTTGTAGTCCTGAGGGGATCCAAGTTCTGGAGCTGGCAAGGAAATACCATAGAGTAACTAGAGTAACTATATAACTAGACTGAATTTAGAAGCAGACAGTTCTGAGTCATTCAAAGATTCAAGATTCAAAGGTTTATTATCATATGTGCAGTTAGAAACATGTTTCCCTGTACAATGAAATTCTTTGCTTTGTTGCCCGCACTGGATTGTCCAAATATAATAAAAGATAAGATAAAATAAGCATGCAACAACAATATTATAACAGGATTCTTAAATAAAATAGAAATATAGAAACAAAAATATAGAAATCTAGCCTGTGTACATAAATCTAGCCTGTGTCATCCAGGTCTTTATGTCTTTAAAGCAAGGCCTGTGCTGTAGCTCAGGAGGAAGAGCAGTTGCATCCCAATAGGAAGGTTGTTGGTTTGACTCCACTTCCCCCCGGCCACATGTCGAAGGCACCAAAGGCAAGACACCGATCCTACGTTGCCCACTGATCCGTCCTTCTGTGTATGATTGTGACTGTGTATGCACTCAGACATGCTGTGGATGTGACAGGGAGTGTAAAAGCACTTTGAGTGGTCAGATGTAAGTACAGTCCATTTAGCCTTTAACTGCTCCGTGTTAACTTCACAAACTGCTGAGAGAATGTCAGGAAGCTACAGCTGCTGTGTGTCTGCTCTCATCAACAGAGAGGCACACATACCGGCTTCTTTCAAATCTTCTAAAACACTTTAACAGGACAACCCTATGATCTAACTCTGTGAATAAATGCTGGGTAAAACAGCACAGTGAAACCAGGACTGACAGAGATCATGATCTTTTCAGGGGACGTAGCCAAACATGCTAAACACCTACAGCTCTTCATGAACAGATTATCTGCAGTTTTCCAGCAGAACAATCACAGACATTCGGGCTGTATTTTACTCCTGAGCTAGCTGCATCGGACTCAGCTTGAACCTGAGATTCTTTGGAAGTGATGAATAATGGATGAATGCATCCTCAGCTCTGATGAAGAAGCTCAATGAGGTTGGACATCCAGGCTCAACATCACAGAGGTTGTGGAGGTTGATATCCTGAGGGATTTTCACAACTACATTACTCATGAGATCCTTGAGTGGCTTTGCCCAGGCAGCTAACATGTGAGGTCCAGGCTTGTTAGAAGAAGCAGTGCAGCTCTGGCTTGAATGTGGCTCATTTATCACAGCAGCATTGTGCAACAAACAGGAACACTTAACAACACAATAGGGATATACTTTCTCACAGCAACTTTTCAAGGGTTATTCACGGGTACACAAAAGTCTTGAGTGTTTTCTGCTGTTACACTGAAGACAGAAAGACAATTGCTTATTAACTACTTCTTGTTTTTGCTCAGTTAAGATATACACAGCCTACTTCTCCATCAGAACACTGTGTAAAAAATAGCAGCCTGCAGTGCATGATACCATGATATGTGGTATGTGGCAATAACAGGAACTGATGCTGAATGTTTCAAGTTACAAACTAAATATAACTTCTAAGACTTTATTTCTTAGAATATGAGAAATCCTGACTATTTCTGAGATTAAATGGTCAGACTTTAGACATTGAGGGCCTGGGGGACCATGTGGAAGAGCTCCACTGTCTACCGGCAGCAGGGGGATTCTGCCACATAGGGGTCCAGGGCTTGTTGTCCTCTGGATCAGTTTGTTTCTGGCGGAGGTGGGGGAGGTGCTGCACCCACCTGTTTTAATAACTTGTTATAGTTTGCTTTAAATAGCTGTGTAGTTACAGCCTTGCTCTGTGTGTCTAAAGTATACCTCATCATTTAAGTCTGCGGGCCAAGTTCCAGAAAACATCATTGCCTCGGCTTTGCTCTCATTTATTTTGTAGCCTGAAATTGGTCCCTAGATGTGTGAAATTTAGAAATTAAATTTTTATGTATACATATATATAGCTGACTGTTCCTTGGGAGGAATTAGTAGCAGAAGCATATGAAAGGAAAAAGCTTAGGTATGTGGAGTTGGGGGCAGAAGCAGAGCAGCGAGGATGGAAGGTTAGAATCTGTCCAGTGGAAGTAGGATGTAGAGGATTTGTTGCAAAGTCTGTTGTCTCATTGTTGAGGGAGCTGGGTGTAAGTGGACAGAGTGTGAGGAAAATAGTGAAGGAAGTGTCAGATGAGGCAGTAAAGTCCAGTCAGTGGATTTGGATTAGAAGAAGCAGCTGGGGGCCCAGCAGGGGGAGCACTTAGGGTAAACAGACTCTTTGAAGAAGCAAGGAAGAAATTCAGCTATCCATCCATCCATCCATTATCTTCCGCTGGTCCGGGGATCGGGTCGCGGGGGCAGCAGCTTGAGCAAAGAGACCCAGACGTCCCTGTCCCCGGCCACTTCCTCCAGCTCTTCTGGGGGGACCCCGAGGCGTTCCCAGGCCAGCCGAGAGACATAGTCTCTCCAACGTGTCCTGGGTCTTCCCCGGGGCCTCCTCCCAGTGGGACGGGCCCGGAACACCTCACCGGGGAGGCGTCCAGGAGGCATTCTCACCAGATGCCCGAGCCACCTCATCTGACTCCTCTCGATGCGGAGGAGCAGCGGTTCTACTCCGAGCCCCTCCCGGATGACCGAGCTTCTCACCCTATCTCTAAGGGAGAGCCCAGACACCCTGCGGAGGAAACTCATTTCGGCCGCTTGTATTCGCGATCTCGTTCTTTCGGTCACTACCCACAGCTCGTGACCATAGGTGAGGGTAGGAACATAGATTGACCGGTAAATCGAGAGCTTCGCCTTCTGGCTCAGCTCCTTCTTCACCACGACGGGCCGGTGCAGAGCCCGCATCACTGCAGACGCCGCACCAATCCGTCTGTCAATCTCCTGTTCCATTCGTCCCTCACTCGTGAACAAGACCCCGAGATACTTGAACTCCTCCACTTGGGGAAGGATCTCATTCCCGACCCGAAGAGAGCATTCCACCCTTTTCCGGCTGAAGACCATGGTCTCAGATTTGGAGGTGCTGATGGTCATCCCAGCCGCTTCACACTCGGCTGCGAACCGCTCCAGTGAGAGCTGAAGGTCACGGCCTGACGACGCCAACAGAACCAAATCGTCCGCAAAAAGCAGAGACCCGATTCTGAGGTCGCCAAACCGGACCCCCTCAACGCCCTGGCTGCGCCTAGAAATTCTGTCCATAAAAATTATGAACAGAATCGGTGACAAAGGGCAGCCCTGACGGAGTCCAACCCTCACAGGAAACATGTCCGACTTACTGCCGGCAATGCGGACCAAACTCTGACACACAGAGACCGAACAGCCCATATCAAGGAGTCCGGCACTCCATACTCCCGGAGCACCCCCCACAAGAGTCCCCGAGGGACACGGTCGAACGCCTTCTCCAAGTCCACAAAACACATGTAGACCGGTTGGGCGAACTCCCATGCACCCTCCAGGATCCTGCGGAGGGTATAGAGCTGGTCCACTGTTCCACGGCCAGGACGAAAACCACACTGCACCTCCTGAATCCGAGATTCGACTATCCGGCGGATCCTCCTCTCCAGTACCCCCGAAAAGACCTTACCAGGGAGGCTGAGGAGTGTGATCCCCCTATAGTTGGAACACACCCTCCGGTCCCCCTTTTTAAAGAGGGGGACCACCACCCCGATCTGCCAGTCCAGAGGCACTGCCCCCGATGTCCACGCGATGCTGCAGAGGCGTGTCAACCAAGACAGCCCCACAACATCCAGAGCCTTGAGGAACTCAGGACGGACCTCATCCACCCCCGGGGCCTTGCCACCGAGGAGTTTTTTGACCACCTCGGCAACCTCAGCCCCAGAAATGGGAGGTCCCACGTCCGAGCTCCCCAACTCTGCTTCCTCATCGGAAGGCGTGTCGGTAGGATTGAGGAGGCCCTCGAAGTACTCCCCCCACCGACTCACGACGTCCCTAGTTGAAGTCAGCAGAGCCCCGCCCTCACCATACACGGTGTTGACGATGCACCGCTTCCCCCCCCTGAGCCGCCGGATGGTGGACCAGAATCTCCTCGAGGCCGTCCGGAAATCGTTCTCCATGGCCTCCCCGAACTCCTCCCAAGCCCGAGTTTTTGCCTCAGCAACCGCCGAGGCTGCGTTCCGCTTGGCCTGTCGGTACCCATCAGCTGCTTCCAGAGTCCCACTGGCCAAAAAGGCCCGATAGGACTCCTTCTTCAGCTTGACGGCCTCCCTCACCACTGGGGTCCACCAGCGGGTTCGGGGATTGCCGCCACGACAGGCACCGACCACCTTGTGGCCACAGCTCCGGTCGGCCGCCTCAACAATGGAGGCACGGAACATGGCCCATTCGGGCTCAATGTCCCCCACCTCCCCCGGGACATGGTTGAAGCTCTGCCGGAGGTGGGAGTTGAAACTCCTCCTTACAGGGGATTCCGCCAGCCGTTCCCAGCAGACCCTCACAATACGTTTGGGCCTGCCAGGTCTGACCGGCTTCCTCCCCCACCAGCGGAGCCAACTCACCACCAGGTGGTGATCAGTTGACAGCTCCGCCCCTCTCTTCACCCGAGTGTCCAGGACATACGGCTGCAAGTCCGATGATACGACTACAAAGTCGATCATCGAGCTGCGGTCGATCATCAGCTAGTTGACACATATTTAAGTGGAGGATGTGGCCCATGTGAGCCTTTTCAAACCAGGCGGCCATTTTTGGTGAGTTTTTTTTGTTTTCATTACCCCCTACCCGAAGCAGGGTTTGTATCCCCACCCCGCTGTGACTGGTGTGCAGTTGGTGAGAGGCTGGGGTAACTTATGGTTGTGAAAAAAAAAGAAAAGAAAAAAAGATGGTGGTTGTGGTGTGAGGAGCAGTGTTGGCTGGCATTAGGGGGGTGACTCTGGGATGCCAGTGATCACTCTCTAGCCTCCTGGAGGTGTTGTGGGCCCAACCAGATGAAACACTGATGAAAGGAGGTTCCCACCTGATGACCCCAATGACATGTTGGTCAGCACTGCTCACTGATCTATATTATAGGGAATTATTCACTGAGTCTGGTTCATTTTTTCTTTAGCACAAGTTTCTTATGTTTACCTTAAATCTCCTCTCTTCTTCACTCTCCCCCCTTTCTTTGTTCCCTCTGTCAGGTCTGGCATTAATATATATTTTGATAAAAAATAAACATATAGCATCAAGAGCAGCTATATATCCATAAATGTGTTTGGCACAACTCGGCACTCAGACCATCATTCTGCTTACCATGATGCTGAACAGAACAGGGTTCAAAAAAGAGAAAAAATGACAAAACTATCTGACAGAGGAGAGTTCCTTCCATCACTGGATTTTATGTTTCACAGTCTCTGGGTAGAATACTAACACAGGATTATTTCATCTACTATTTTTTATTTTTTTATATTTTTTGGGGCTTTTTATGCCTTTAATGATAGGACAGTTGGAGAGAGACAGGAAGCAGGGGGCAGAGAGAGGGGAGACATGCAGCAAAGGGCCGCTCGGTGCGGGACTGGAACCGGGGCCAGCTGCAGCGAGGACTGTAGCCTCTGTACATGGGGCGGCTTAACCCACTATGCCACCGACCGCCCCTTCATCTGCTATTTATTTATTTTTTTTGTTACTTTGTTTATTGGTAGAGTTGTGCAACATATACAATTTCATCATCATCATCAAAATATATTTATAATTTATTTATTTATTTTTATTATTTTTTTTTTCCCCTTTCCTCTTTCTCTTCCTCCAGTTCACAGTGTATGCCCATACACGACTACAGTTATTTTCCATTATATTTCAACATACCACCATATAAACTTTTTTTTTTTGTTTTTTTTTTTGTTTGTTTTTCACAAAGATACACAAATGACACTAGACAGTTGACGCATAGACAAACACATAAGCATACAAGAAAATGGGGCAGAGAGAGAGAGAGAAAAAGTAAGAGAGAGAGAGAGAGGGGGGGGGGGGGGGGACATGACATAGAAAAAAAATTTTTAAAAAAGAAAATGAAAATATTTAGTGGCGTACCCGTAGGTGTGTGTGTGTGTAGTGTAGGTGTTGTATTGAATAATATGTATGTGCCGGTATAGTGAGTTGGTGTGTAGGGGTATACATAAACTTTGTGGACATCTTCATAAAAGATTTGGTAGCCTATATTGTTGTTCTGTTTTCAAAATATAAGCGCATTTTATTGCACATATTGTCTGGATACATTTCCTTCCATTTTTCTGAGCAATTTCTACAAATTAATATATTTTTTTCCATTTCCAGAACACTTTCTATTGTTTTATACCATAGCTGAACCTCTGGTTGTTTACTTTGTTTCCATAATCTTGTAATTTGCTTTAGTGCAGTAAGTCTTAGAAGATGAAAAAGTTTACAGTATATTCTTTTTATCTTATTTGGTAAGTCGATGCCTAGTATGTTTACTGGTGTTAAAGGTTGTTTAAGATAAAAAATATATGTAATAGCTCGCCTTACCTCCTCCCAAAATGATTTTATTAAAGAGCATGTAAGGAGTATCTGTGTATGCGTACCTTCTTCTCCGCATCCTCGCCAACAATTTATGTCAGCTCCTGAGATATGAGCACATTGTTTAGGCACCATAAAAAATCTTTGATTAATTTTCCAGCCAAACTCCTTCCAGCATTTTGACTGAGTTGTTTTGAAATGATCTTTCCATGACTCTCTCCAGGAACTATCTGTAATATTTATAAGTAATTCATTCTCCCATTTTTCTTTTGCATTGTACTTTATTTTTGTCATTCTTTGTATTATTTTGTAGGCCTTCGCTAGACCACCTCCCTTTCTACTTTTGTTTCTATTTTCTAACAAAAAAATTAAAAAATCATTTGTTTCCTTTTCAGCCTTTTGTTGAATATAGCTCCTAACCTGTAGATATTTGAAAAAGTGTTTTTGTGGTAAAGCATATTTCTCTGCAAGAGTTTGAAATGAAACTACTATGTTTTTATCAAAAACTTGTGCAAAAACGGTCAATCCTGTGTTTGCCCAAGCGTCTAAAATGCTATCATCCTTTTGTGCTTTAAAAACTGGGTCATATCTCATTTTTCTTAGCTTCACGCTTTCGCTATGAATTTTTAAATGATGGCATAATTGTCTCCAAGTCTTTATTGTGTTTCTAATACAAAATGTGAGTAGATATTGTTTTTGTGTCTCTTTTTTAAGGAAAGGTAAAGAGCCAAGTAACCCATTCGACAGTTCTTTCTCAATATTAATCCATTTTATTCCAGATTCTTCTCCCATCCAATTCATTATTGTAAGGATTTGTGCTGTGAAGTAGTACTTTTGTATATGTGGAACTCCTAAACCTCCCTCTTCTTTTGGTTGAGTTAATATCTCATATTTAATTCTATGTTTTTTGCCATTCCAAATAAAATCTGCAAATTTTTTATTCCAAGTTCTAAAAAATGTTGGTGGTACTGAAATGGAAAGTGCTTGAAATAAAAAGAGAACCTGTGGAAGCACCATCATTTTAATTGTCTCTACCCTACTATAAATTCCATCAGGGATTAATTTCCACCTATTGAAGTCCTGATTTATCTTCGCTTCTAAGATGTTATAGTTGTTATTATACAGGTCACTCAAATCCGAGCTAATGTAAATACCCAAGTACTTTATTATTTGTGAGTCCCATCTAATATTATAATATTGCTTTAGTTCTTGATCCATTTCCCTACCAATAGTTAAAGCTTCACATTTACCTTTACCATCTGCTATTTTAACAGATAAATATTATCATCTGGCTCCGCTACCATAAACTGTGTGTGATTCTGTAATCACAGTTTGGTAAGCAAAACAAAGTGGTTAGATGAATGTGCATGAGAAGCATCTGCAGCCAGAGACCCTACAGTAATGTCTGCTGAGGAAAAGAGTTTTGCTTGCTGTTGAATTCCACTTTCTCTTCTTTTTTTAGTCTAGAATGGTGCCATACTCGTGGCAGCCTGCTGCAGCAGCTCTGGACACAAAATCTCTCTCTTATGACTCATCTTCTCGAGATTTTCCACTGAGCCTTTTTCTGTGAAAACACAGATTTTACATTCTTCCACACAAGTTTGGATGTTGTGCTGCTGGAATGATTTCTGCTGGTAATTAAGCCAATTTTTATGATATGGTTATGATACATAACCATGGTAGCAGGGAAGTTGTTTGCATGTAGGAGCAGGTGATTGGGCTTTCTAAAGTTCCAGTAATGCCTTGAATAAGACCCTAAATCCAAATGAGTTGATGGGGAGATGTTTAAGACACAGAGTAGTTACAAAACAGGGAGAAAGAAGCAGGAAGTTAAACCATTTCCATCCCTTGATGATCATGGGAAGTGTGAGATCACTGGCAGATAAAATGGACAAGCTTGGAGCACTGGCAAGGATAGAGAGGTGATATTAGGAGGGCAATATTATTTGTTTAATTGAGACATGGCAGCAGAAACACCTCTAACACCTCTCCAGTATGCGGGCAGACAGAGACTGCAGACACACAGCTAACAGTAAAGTAGAAGGGATTGAACAACAGATGGTGTAATCCTGGACATGTCAGAGAGAAGGAGCATCTCTGAACCCCAGATGTTGAACTGCTGGCAACATCCCATTCCATTAATGGTGATCTCTGAAGAACCACACATCTCTCTGCTACATTTACACTTTCCAAATGTTTGTCAGCTGATTTTCATTTAATTATTTGTTATCTATCTATAACAGTAGCACACCTGTAATAATAAAATAATTAGTGCTGTGCCAACACAGCCTCTGATGTCATAGAGCCAATCCAATCCAACTTTATTTGTATAGCGCTTTAAAAACAACACAGTTGGCCAAAAAACAAAGTAAAACACTAAAAACAAAGTGACAGTAAAAGTCAACACCTCAGAGTGAATTAAAAGCCAACAAACAGACAAAGAGTGAGTGAGTCGGCCTGCCTGATGTGTAAATATAACTCGTTCCAGTTTTGGGGCAGCGCCTGAGAAGGTCAGGGTCCCCGCTAAGTTTTCTCTTTGTTTTGGGGACGACAAACAATAACTGATCTGCTGACCTGAGAGAACGTGAAGGAACGTACGGCTGAATCAGATCTGAAGCAGGTCAGACAGATACTGTGGGGCAAGACCATGAAGACATTTAAAAACAAAAAGAAGAATTTTAAAATCAACTCTAAAAGGATCTGGAAGCCAGTGAAGTGATGCCAGAACTGGAGTGATGTGCTCACGTTTTTTTATACCAGTTACAAGCTAACACTGAACAAATTGTGATAAAAACATGGATTAAAACCTTAAAATCGCAATACCCCAACATATTCATGATGATTTCTGACGCCCCCCTCACAGCTACACTTCCAACATTTCAACAGTTTATTAACTGCTCTATCAGAGAAAAGAAATTGCTGGATTTATTTACACATTTTGTTTAATCTGTTGGGAAGGAGGTTGCATCTGTTGGGAGGTAGGCCCAGCTGACCAACCTGTGGAGACAAGACCTAACCTCCCACAGTAGGGTCCCGCCTGGGCAAGACACCTTTTACCAAAAGAGAACTCCATGACAAGCAGTTGCAGGATGAGATTATGTTGTGTCGTCTTCTGTGTTGAGAGACACTAGAACCATCTAGGAGAGAGAGGCTGAGAGACTCTTCCGCTGTTTCAAACTACCTGAATAACTGGGACGACTTACTGTGAGTAAGAGCATTTTATACAGAGTTTCAAGAGACCTAAAAGATCTAAAGCCAGATGGTGACAATATATTGTCCCGGACTCCATGGCAGACAAGGTCCTAAATGAAGTCCGTGATGACACTGGACATCAAGGCCAGTTCAGGAGCCTTAGCATGACGAAGCAGAGGTTTTTCTGGCTGAATCTTGACAGAAATTTGAGAGATGATGTGCTCAAATAAATAATAAAATATCAGTGATGCCCTGTCAGAACACAGCTGAACCCACTGCACGAAAAGAGGGATTTGTGTCACTGTGGACGGCAGTGAACTTCCGCGAATTTGCCTAATTTTCGGACGCACCTGGGCGCTTGCAGGCAGACAAACTTTAAGTTTGTTGAGCGAGAAAATCGTCGGAAACGAACCCGACTCGCGGCGGGCTCTCACAGCGGGGTGCTAATGGCCCAGCGATTAGCACCCCGCTGTGAGAGTGCCTGGACCTCTCACTGGCCTCGCTGGTATTGGACGAAAAAGGCACGTGATTACATAAAAAAGCTCCTGTAAAGCTGTCCGCCCATTGGCCAATAAGGTTAATATATGCATACTTTATATGGGCATATCATTCAGCAATTATGATTAATAATTGTGATTATGATTACTAATATTCCTGGGATGTTTGTGTACTTCATATATTCACGTCATTCTTATAAGCTGCACTATGACTAGGCTAATGCAGGCATGAATGACGTGAATCTATTGAGAATGAAAAAGGAAACTTTTTTTTTTTTTAAAGCGCTTTGATTGCCACACCACACAATGTACATAGCTTACATTGTAATAAGAACCATGTTGATAATAAAGAATTGAAAACTATATACACACACTGCTGTAGCCTACAATATACACAATAAGCCTAAACGCCGCCGTTTGGAATCCGCATTCTCCGCATTACTCCGGTCCCTGCAGAGTCTGCGGAGTTGTCAGACGTCCTCATCCTGGATCAGAAGCTGGCTTCTGGGAGCTGTTGGAATAACCAATAAATAATCCATGCACAGCATATTGACAACTTGTCTATAAAGTAACGAAAGTCATATTGACAGCGTATATGTTCTTACTCTCTTTCACTCTTCTGTGGTGAGACTGTGAGTATTTCGGGTTGGCTTCAAGACGCGCCTGTAGCACAGCACACAGGTCCGTCACGCAGCTAAAAACAAACAAACAAGAGGAATGAATAAAATGACCGGTGCTTAAAAGTATCAGTGCCAGCCGTGGTAAAAGTCAGCGCCGCTCACCCTGGATAGTGTCCCCGTCTGCCTCTCTGAAGTTCGGACTGTTTGCCACCGCCTCCTTCAAGCGACTCGTTACATCCATATTGTGAGGTGACAGTAGCCTGTAAAAACAATAGTCCTATGGTTAATAAAAAAAAAAACTGCATTAACGTAACATCGGGTCCAACTCAACTAGATATTGGGAGAACATTCACTTATTCTTACCCTTGACCTGGATTATAATGCCACGGTGAGTTATGCAGGCGGCGAACTGCTTCCTATAAATTGAAAACACGAAATTCATTTTTTTTAAATAAAGCAACTCACACTGGTTTTCACGTGATGGACACAATTAAGTTGAGTTTAGCCTAAAGCCACAGTCAATAACCTACTCTTACCGCGATTTTCGGATTCTGTATCCGCCTTCTCTTGCGCTCTTCAACTTCTCTGGAATGTAACTCCAGTCCGTTCTCGACGGCCATCTTGCCTCCAACCTAGCGAATCTCTGGTCAATACCCTCCAGCACCCTCTCCACGACCGTATCCACAGTGCTGGCCACCATATGAGACATTCCGGTCATAGCATTCAACAGGACTTTCATTTTATCTGCCTGTAAGCAAGTGAGTAAGTAAGTTTAATATACAGCACATTTAAAATCAGCGAGAACTGTCCCAAGTGCTGTACAGTGTCAACAAGACTAAAATTAAACAATCAAATGGTCATGTGCAAGTAGAAAAAAACACACAAACCTGTAGACCCGCAGAGAGTTGCTGGGGAGTTGAAAGCTAGTCGTCTTCCAGCCCATTGTATTCCGCAAACCAGGGCAGTTTTCCCAGAGCTTATGCGAGCCGTTAAGCTCCACCAATCATATGCGTATACGTCATTACAAGGAATACTCGCGAGACAACCTCCCGTCCTTTTGCTATTTAATGTTGTCTGACCACAGCTGGCAATTTGCACTGTTTTGACACAAAAATGGACTCTGCAAGGACAAAGAAAAGACCTCGGCGATATTGTGACCATTGTGACACCGAATTAAGCCATACACAATAAAACACTGAGCGCACTACTGCACATTATGTATACAGGCCAGATTTCTATATTTTTATTTCTATATTTCTATTTTATTTAAGAAACCTTTTAGAATATTGCTGTTGCATGCTTATTTTATCTTTATCTTATCTTTATTATTATACATTTGGACATCCAGTGCGGGCAACAAAGAAAAGAATTTCATTGTTCAGGGAAACACGTTTCTAACTGCACACATGACAATAAACCTTTGAATCCTTGAATTTTGCCCACAAAAAGCGGTTACAAAAGAGGTGTTTGGGAGAAAAAAAACCAGATATGCATCACCTGTCACCAGCAGACAGCGTGCACCTCTTCTTTTTCAAGACAACACAGCAACAAACTTGGCTGGAGTTGGAGGTGATAGTGAACGTGTAGAAACAGGCCTGCCCACCCCCCACCTCACCTCACCCCACCCCACTTGAAAATGACTGTGGCAGCTCCTGACCTGATCACTGGCATTTACATATTAAAGGCTCTCCTAAGTAAGGGAGGGGAGGGGGGCATGGGGGAGCAGTTGCCAGGTCAATTTGCGACAATTTGGGCCAAGTTTTCACTTTTACCACCGCAAATGCAGGGGCTCAACGTATGCGGACATGTAAGGGGCCACATACATCCGCAAATCCCTCTTTTCATGCAGTGACCTGAAGGGAGCATAATGTCAAGCAGACCCCTGGAGCTGGTCTGTTCTGACTTTTGGTCCACTACAGATACAAAGAAAAAGTCAATCGATGTGTTGGTGATCACAGACCACTTCATGAGGATGGCTCAGGGGTTTCGCTTTAAGGATCAGTCTGCTAAGCAGGTGGCCAGATATTTCTGTGAATTTGGTTTAGCTGAAAGAACTCACAGTGACCAAGGTGCAAAGTTTGAGAAATAACAGTGTGGAATACTTCAACCGGACGCCTGCAGACTCCAGTGTTTGTGTACAGCCCTGCCTGTCAATGTCCTCTCTCCTTCTGTTCTGTATGACTCTGCGGTGATTAGCTATGACAAGTACCTGAAAGAAGCCATGGACAGTTCTGTTGAAAAGGAGCAGAGCTGACATGCTTACCTTCACAAGAAAAAAGTGAAAGCATGCATCCATGATTGAAATTGGGGACAGAGTGCTCTTGGCAAACAGAAAAGAGAGGGGTAAATAGAGGCTTGCCGATAAATGGAAATCCACTGTTACCTTCATTATCCACAGAGGGGCCGTCGGGAAAAAAGCTCATTCATAAACAGACGTGTATTCACATATAACAACATAGAAACCATAAGAGAAAAATAAAGAGTAAGACTGTTTAAACAATCCTGTTAGATTGTGACCGCAGGTATAAAGGAGTTTTTGTATCTGTTGGTCTTGCATCTTTTGGACAGATGGAAGCAAAGCTCCCTCACACAGCAGGGGATGGCTGGGGTCATTCACCATCACCATCCCGGCTTTTTTAAAGCTGCAGTCTGCAAGATTTGTTGTTGTCATACGTAAAGTCCTACTTTTTGGCATTTTAAGAGTTTACATGATCTATCAGAACGCTTGAAGTTGAAAACGGTGACCTCCATAGTCGCAAAATGCAAGAAATGCTTATTTTTTAACCGAAAAATAAAAAGTTATTCAACTTCCTGTCCCGCCCCATCAAAACACATGAGAACTCGTGCACGTCTACGTGCACGCCAGATGCGCCTACACGACTCCTCATTCATCAACTCACCTGTCATTTGCGATCATGGAAGACACAGTAAGTAGACTAGCCCGTAATGAAGTTCAATAGTCTAGATAAATAAGCGTGGGGACACCGGACCATGTGACACCGGTGGAGTCCTCAGTGCGGTGGAGTCCCGGTATGGGATAGAAGATGTTTTGGTTTAGGTGAGAACACCACTGCTGAGGGTGGGGCAAAACTCACCTGGTGCTCCAGGGGATTCGGATGATCTACTTATTCATACAGAGCCTGCAAACCCTGACAGAACTGTAGAGTGGATCACACAGCCAACAGCACCCAATCACTCACAGACAGGTGTTTCTAACCTGATAGGTGTGACCTCTGGTACTGCCCTCAGCAGTCCTGCTACAGCCACATTATACAAACTGCTCAGGAGCTCGGTCTACATTGGAGACTGAGTAGGTTGGAAGGCCAGTCACAGGTCCAGAGGGTGACACACAGTCATGACATACTCCCCACCTCAGCTTAGGTCGAGGTTTTGTCGCCTGATCAGACCTGTGAATCGACTGTTACGAACTATGTCCTGACTGGATGTAATTCAGGACTAGTTTGATACTAAATTTGTTTGCAAATCTGTGCTCCAAAGTTTAGCTGACTGAAGTCTGAGTTTTGGGATGTATCCTTTGGGATGTTAAAATGTTTTGTCTGTTCTTATTTTCTCATTTTTCTGGGTGTTGGGGTCAGGTTGAGTGTATAAGGCATCCTAATTACCAGTTGCTGGGTAGGGAGATAAGTTTAGCTCTTATACCATCTCATCCTCAAGAGATACTGTAAAATGTTGTTTTTTGTTGAATCAGTCCCTTTTGATTCATCAGATGTGTAGCTGTAGCTCAAATTTGATCAAATGTAGTGGAGCAAGGTTTAACAGAGTTTAAAATGCACTTTAATTAGGAACTTGTCTTTATGCCATTTATCAATTATTTTATTTTTGTGAATTTTCTGAATCCTTTTTTAATCATTTTATTTGGGCATTTCCTTATCTATGGCAGAAATAATGTAATGTACAGTTTTCCTTTGAAAAATGTTCACCAACTTTCAATTGAGTAACTCTTATTTTTGGACATGTTGGAGCCAGATGTGCAGGGAACAGAAGACAAGTGCCGTGTGTGTTTGAATGTCTTCTGCAGGTATGTGTGCATTGTTAGATGTTGTTTTGTGTTATCGATTTGCGTGTTTCCACTAGCACGCAGTACCTGCAACCGGGTAGACTTTTGGTACCACCTCAGCCCTGGTTCCAAGCGGGCCGAAGCGTTACTAAAACGTGACGTCAGCCGACTGCCTTCCACTGATTGGCCGATCTTGAGCGTCATACTGCTCTATGTATAACAAAACTCTCCGGTACTTTTCAATACTGTTTTGTCTGGCGGCCAGGAGTCTTCTCTGGCTCTCTTCTCTTGACTTCTGTGCGACAACAAGCCACAGGGTGAGCCGCAACACGAGCGCCTCGATGTCCTCCATGCTATCCTCCTCCTATGTTGTTGTTGTTGTTGTTGTTGTTCTGGTCTTCCGGATTTGTACGTTGCTCAGCGCCGTGTAAATTACATCACAGAGGTTTCGCGCAGCCGTGTTACGACGACCCCGCCCACGTCGAGGAGGCACGAAGTGATACTCAGTTGTAATGGAAACACAACCAAACCGAGCCGTATCGAGCCGTGCCGAGCTAGTGGAAATGCGCCATAAGTACAATGCACTCACTTCTTACCTCCTTGAATTGTCCAAGAGGAGAACGTTATTCTGTTACAAGAAAAGAGAAAAGTGTTTCCTTAAAAGTTTTCAAACCCTCAAGCAGATGTATTCTTGCAGTATAAATGATATTTAGTGATTAAATATATAAGAGATATCGAACATGTATCCGAGCCTCTGTCGTCTCTGCTGACCACATATATTGGGATAATTGTTACACTTACACTGAGCTTGCTCAAAAGAAAAAGAACTTTATCTGAACCTTATCTGAAAATCTATCTACAGAATCTTTAACAAAACAACTGATTTATTTGTTATGAATATAATCTCGGCAAATCCACCAAAAAAATGACTGCCTCATGTGTTCTTCTGTGTCATATTCTGGATCAACATGTGGACTGGCTTCCCAGTTCTACCCATTTGTGTTCCAATGTGACCCAGTGAACCACTTGCTGGCAGTCCATCTGTTTTTAAGGCTGCTTTGCTGGGTGCCTGCTGTTTATTTTCAGCTGTCCTCTGCTGCACTTATCCTCATCTGTACTGTTGATATCTTTGTCTGTCTCAATGTGATAATCTGTTTAGTTTCTAACACTCTCTCCACCACCTACATCTGGTTCAGTATCAACACTTGGATTTTCTCGCGTCTGCAGTCATTTGGACGGGTAACAGTAGCAGAAGTTTTGGAGCTAAAACAGTCTCTATATTTACAAATGCACAGGACAAGTTTCAGACATGTATTTCTGATGAACACAAAGATATAACTTGATTTATAAACGGCTTCTGGTCTGTGGACTTTGCTGCATTTGTGTGTGAATTTTGAGACTCCCCTGACTTGCGTCAACCCACAAATGTTGATCTGCAATCAATCAGATATCTTCCTTATTACAGCCAATCATAAGAAAGCACCCCACGTGGGAGACGATTTACTAAAAAGCCAATCACATTAAGCCATTGAAAAAATATATACTTCTAGGAGTAGTTTTAAATCGGTCAGGGTACCAAAGTATAATCCGTTTTTCTGTCAAAACCAAAGAACGAAAATTCAATTTCAATTAAATTCAATTCAGTTTATTCATATAGAGCCAAATTACAACAAATGTCATCTCAACGCACTTAGATGATAAAGTCCAATTCAAGCCAATTATGATTCATTGTAATCATAATTATTTTCAAAATGAGTCCAATTCATTCATATAGAGCCAATTCAAAAACAATTTCCTAGCTAAGGAAACCAACAGATTGCACTGAAACTTGTCTTCAGTCCAATCTCCCGTCCTGAGCGTGCCTGAGGCGACTGTGGAGAGAAACGACTCCCTTTGAACAGGAAGAAACCTCTGGCAGAACCAGAACCAGGAAGGGTGGCCATCCACCTCCACCAGCTGGGGTTTGAGAGGACAGAAAAGAGGGGACAACAAACACTGTAACACCATTCAAAGGATACCTGTTGGAACAGGGAAACACGAGTTAATGACCACAATAATATCACACATACATAAAGAGAGTAAAGTGGGAGACTTCCGGTGATGCAAGCACCTGAGTAGCCACGTTTTGACGGAGCTCTGGCACACTCATCCTGTAATATTGATATTTCTTATTTTTGGTGGCGGTAAATCTCACTGAAATCGGAGTGACTACTCCAGGTGATGACCCTGGACCGATTTTTCAGCAAACCCGCGGGCAAAATGCCTCCTAAACAAATTTCCAAGAAGAAAGAGGCGCCTGTGGCCCTCCCCGAAGTCGATGATGCTACGCTAGCCGCTAACACTGATGGGACACCTGATCCGGGTCTGAATAAAGCCCTTGAAGCAATGACTGCGAATATTGCCGCTATGATGGATGAAAAATTAGGAAAGATGTTGCACAGTATTACCACGAATATTTCTCAGAGTATGAAAGAAGTCAGCGACCGTATCAGTGAGGCGGAGCAGAGGATTTTAGTCGTGGAAAATGCATCTACTGATGCTGATCAGCGCCTGCTCGCTTTGGAAAAAACAACGAACGAGCTGACAAATCCAACTAAGTTTATGGAGTCCTGGATTCCCCAACTACTGCAGCTGGACACCAAAGCGGGCCGTGTTAAGTTGGAGAGGGCGCACCGGCTCCCGGGTCCCCAGACCTCAAGATTTCCACGCACAATGATTGTGAGGTTTCACAACTTCAGTGACCGTCAAAGGGTGATGGATGCGGCTAGACGACTCAAAGACGTCCGGCAGGATGGAGCGAGGATTCATTTCTTCCCGGACTTTGCCGCTACTACACAGAAAAGACGGCGCGAATACGACCAGGTACGGAAGAAGCTCCAAAACATCGAGGGAGTCCGCTATGCCATGATCTACCCTGCTTCCCTCAGGATTACAGTGAATGATACGGTTAAAACTTTTCATTCGCCAGAACAAGCTTCAGCATTTGTTGACTCTCTGTAGCTGTCCTATGATGCGCAGGTGAGGTGAGCAACCTTTTTGTGTCAATAGGGCTCGGGCACGTGACGTCACTACGTGAGCGGCGGCCATACTGGAGGCTCAGAACTGTTTTGTTTACATTGTTTTCCACTGCGCGCAGACGTACTCCCGCCTGGTCTCGGAACTTTCTTCGTTGGTTTATCTATTTTACTTATTGTCTTTGCCACTATGGTCGCACGTTGCTGTGTCGTGGGGTAAATGGTTTATCTTTTTACCGGTTTCCTGCTTGGAGGCGCACCCACGGAGACCAAGTGTCCGAGATAACAAAGCGTCGTCGACTAGCATGGATCGCTGCTGTAAGACGACCAAGCATAACTTTCCACTCAATCCCGGTGTCGATGAGAGTGTGTTCTCTGCATTTTCATTCTGGTAAGTTACAGACTTTTGTGTGCTGAGGTAGAGATCCCCGCCTTCATAAGAGGACACTGTCAGTTGGAAGCACGGGATGTCTCAATGGGTTAACAGCGGAGGACAAATTTCGTGTGTATGCATGTATACATGACAATAAATCTGATCTTAATCTTAATTTAATGTGGAAAATACAAGGAAAATTGCCCATCTCCAAATTCACATGGAAAGGGCGATTGGAACTGTCAGAAACAATACACCTTTTTGCATAGTTTTGCCATGCGAAGGTGAAGACAAAACATTCTTTGACAAGATTGTGTCTGTATGTTGTACTCTGACCACCATGAGCAGGAGTGTTGTGCAAAGTTGAAGTCGTCTGAAATAAATATGCTTTGAGATACAGCCAAGTGTGTGTGTTTCATTATTTATTTACAAGTAGAGTAACATGACAAAAGTGTAAAGTGTCATTATAATTGAAACTGTTGCAAAGTATAAGCACTGACACCACATACTATATACGCAATTATGTCCGAAAGGGTGAACTTCGGCAGTAAATCTTCGTCGACACTCCATTCCTTGATCAGAAAAGAAATAAGTCCCAGGCACTCAAAAGTAGAACAGGAAGAAGGTATAAATAAAAAGCCTTTAATGACTATGGCTAATAATAATAAAAAAAACCAACATGTTTGGAGGGCTTTGCCCTGATGAAGACCACGGTGGTGGTTGAAACATGTTGTTTTTTTTAATTATTATTAGCCATAGTCATTAAAGGCTTTTTATTTATACCGTCTTCCTGTTCTACTTTTGAGTGCCTGGGACTTATTTCTTTTCTGATCGTGGATTTCCCTACCCCAAGAGCACCACTTTGGACTGTTCGTGATACACCTGAGCGCCGTGTTGATTTCTCTCTTTACTCCATTCCTTGCTTGGTATTTCATAATGGTCCAGTCCGTTTATAACGCCAATCTTCTGCATGTACTGATCTCTGGCTTCCTTCTGTAATGTATCCCGGTATATCCCACATCCTTTCTTCGATTTTAACATGCTTTTCTCTCACTTTTCTCTCACTGTTTGGTCCTTGATCTCCGTCTTGCCTCAGGGTTTGTTTACGAGATTGTGCCTCCAATATGGCGACCATATCCCAGAATGCAACGCGTGTGCCCGAGCCCTATTGTCGGGGGCTTCACCTGGAGGCTTCAGAGACTGTCTCGCCGTATCTTTCTAATGCGCTCCTCCGCGGTAAGACTCTGGACTTGGAATAAATCTTAGTGAGTATTATACAGTATTATATTGTACAGTCATCCACAGATATACGGGTGGTAATCGCTCACCACACCTGTTATTGTCTAATGATATGAGTATTCATATATGTCGCCACCAAGACCCCTCCTTTTTTCGATTTTTTTTTTTTTTAATTTATTAATTTATTTATTTATTTATTTTTTTTTCTTTTCTTTCTCTCCCCAAGTCATAGGGATAATGTTTCTTTATATTATCAGCTAATGCTCCTACAACTTACTGTGCCAGACAAGCAAGGAGCATGCTTGCATTTAGCGTTAGGCAGGAGATCCTCCACCATAACCCTCTAGACCCCAACAGAATTTTACAACAATGCTCCAGATTCCTGAGAATTCCAAAAGAAATGGGCAATTTGAGAAACATTTCAAATAACCAAGAATAACTTGAAAACTAATGACAAGTGTTCATTGTAAGTTTCTTTCTATTTAAAGATTGGAAATGGCTCTTTCAAATGATATGTGATCCATTAGGAATTATTCATTCATGTATTCCATAGACGACCATTGAACTGTATCAAAAAGGATATTTTGAGACTGAACAAATATTCACTCCTCTTTTTAACTTGAAATGGATAGTTATAGTACTGTAGGCATATTTAAGTATTATTTTGCATAACGTATCAACATCTCAGGTGATTGAGGTGTTTGTTTTGGATTCAAATTTGTTCAGTTTGCAACCCACGGCATATGATAGGCCTACAGAGGTTAGACACTTTGACTTGTGCCATCAGTCATTCAATCACAGCGATGCGGACAATTTCCCCCCTCACCCCCTGCCATACACACACACACACATACACATTTACAGACATGCCTACATGTAATGTAAAGCAACCTTGGGTATCTTGAAAAGCGCTATATAAAACGAAGTTATTATTGTTATTATTATTATTATAGACGATAGGCTATAATGCAGAGAAATAGGGGCAGCTATTTGGTAACCTTCCTCAGAGAAAAAAAGTTTGGGCCCACTTCAGAACTTCACTACAGTACCATGACAAGACTACCACAAACAATTTTCCACAAAATGTATTAAGTATTTCAAATACGTTTGCACAATTACATTTATAAATTCGAGTTGATCATAGTCTAACTCTGGCAACCTAAATGCTGGGGCTATCACTTGGTGGACGAATGATGGTGACAGCAGGTCCGGTTTGAAATTCTCGCATTATAATCAGGCACGACATCAATTGAAATGTTTGTTGATAGGCGCCTTACATAAACCGGGAAATATGTGTAGGCTACTTATACCAGGCAGGTAGTTAGATTACCAGTAGCAAACAAGGAGTTAGACTTTAAAAAAAATCTACAGTTTCGTTTGACATTCAGCGTTTCGAGTTGCTCTTGCTAGCACTGTCACTGGATTACATCGCTACAATAAGGAAGGACTTGGATTTGGAAATTACTACTACTATTACTACTATTTCGGGATCTTCAATGGTAACCAACAGATAAGGTAATGATCAGCATCATCTTTGCTTTATTATCTCTTAGTTTAGGTGTAGTCTGGTGTAGGTGTAGTCTGGTGTATGCTCTGTTGAAGGACACTGACCGGCAAGCTCGCCAATAACTAACGATAAATCAGCTGGAGTTAGCATGGCTAATCAAAACGGCTGTAGGTGACAAGGTTGGCCACTACGTCTCAAATTTAGGTTGTATATCTATCTAAATCACATTTACAACTTACGTTAGTATCACTGAAATCCTAGTCGGACAATTGCGAGCCGGTGCAAATTGCCAGGTAAACATCTGTTCGGAGCTGTCATTTTCTTGATCTTGATTTTCTTGAATTGAGTGGCTGAGGTAATCGAGTGATAATGAACGAAGCTGGTAGCTACAAAGTAATACTTGGCACACTGCGAACCAATATCAAACATAACTACAGTAGATAGCACAATTAGCCGGCTAGTGAAGCTGCGCCCAAACGCAGAACCTCCGCTTTCATATCAGTCTCAACTGCGGCCAAGAGAAATCCCTCAAAAACATGACAATATCTCGAAATAAGTGAATACAAACATATATATTTTAATACAACAATCTGTTCATTAAGCTGTTGTGAACTAGTGAAGTGTGTAGTTACAGTTCAACAACATCATTTTCCCGTAGTAAGACGTGTATTTTCATGCCGGCCGGCGGCGGCCGCTATGGGAGAATAAAGAACGGCCGGCAACGGCCGCTATGGGGTTTAGAGGGTTAAAGGAGGGAGTTTGCTCTCTGTGGGGTGATCTCAAGTTTAGAGGTTCTAGAACAGTCTGTGAAGGACCTAGTGTTAGTCTTTGTAAATAGTTTTGTTCAAGGAATGGCCACTGTTTTGTCACATGTTATCAGCACACTCAGTCACGTTGATATACTATTTATGCTGCCCAAAAACATGCTGGATCTGGGCTATGGATGAAGATAAATGTGAGACAGCGAAGAGTAGCAATAATCATATATATGCTATGTACTTAATTTAATTATGAATATCCCTAGTATTAAACTCTGTACTTGGAATGTGCGGGGCATTCATCACCCGGTGAAGAGGAAGAAGATTCTCACCTTTCTCAAAAAAGAAGGAGCAGAAATCGCCCTCCTACAGGAAACTCATTTGAAGGATCAAGAGCATCTTAAGCTTAAGCGGGACTGGGTTGGTCAGGCCTTTTTTTCATCATACACATCGAACAGCAGAGGGGTATGTATCCTGATAAGTAAGAAACTACCCTTTAAACTTGAGTCTTGCATTAAGGACAGTAGTGGACGATACATTATAATTAAGGGTCTGTTGTATGGGAAATACATCTCACTTCTTAATGTTTATGCACCCCCAAATCATCCTACTGATTTTGTTACAAAGGCATTCCTGGAGTTTGCTGAACTTGAGACTGAATGTTGTATTGTGGGTGGGGACTTTAATTGTCACCTGAACCCACTCATTGATAGAATGCCTGCAGATCCTGGGGTCCCCACAAAAAGGGCCAGGGCATTAATAGACACATGTGAGGAGTTTGGGTATATTGATGTATGGAGAACTGTACATCCCACCTCTAAAGAGTTTACTTTTTTCTCCAGAGCTCATAAGAGTAGTTCTAGGATAGATTATTTTTCATCCCCAAGTTAATGCTGTCCTCTGTTGTGTCCTGTGATATAGGATCTATTTCCATCTCTGATCACAGCCCATTATTTTTACAGCTGCTTTTCACAGAGAAACAATGCTCTTATAACTCCTGGAGGTTCAATCCATATTTACTTAGTGATCCCAATTTCATTTCTTACTTTAAATCAGAATTGAACATTCTACAAAATAAATAAAACTCCAGACATAACTCCATCTGTATTATGGGAGACCTGTAAGGTTTATTCTAGAGGCCTTATTATCTCCTATGTTAGGAGTAAACAGCGTAAATCTTTGGAAACTCAACGGAAATTAGAAGGAACACTCATCGACTTGGAGAAGACATATACTCAACACCCATCTGATGTTAATATGAAAGCAATGTTGGCCACAAGAGCATCTCTAAATTCCCTTCTCACTCATAGAGCTGAACAGAGTATTCGATTTGCTAAACAACGATTATATGAGTATGGTAATAAACCAAGTAAGTATTTGGCAAGACTAGTGAACAGGAGGACTGACTCCCAGACAATTTCATCAATTAAAGATAAAAATGGACTTTGTATGTCCGACACAGGTAATATTTGTAGCGTATTTAAGGAATTTTATAGTAGGTTATATAGCGGTGAAGAGCCCCCAGAGACTCAGGAGTTGATTGATAGATTTATGTCGAAGCTTACTTTACCTAAATTAACAGAGGAACAAAAACAGGGGCTAAATGGTCCAATTGTAAGGCAGGAGGTTCTAGAGGCATTACAAACTCTACAATCAGGGAAATCTCCAGGCCCAGACGGCCTTAGCAGTGAGTTCTATAGACATTTTAAAGCGGAACTTATCGATCCCCTTTTGGAGATGCTAAACGAATCATTTATTAGAAGCTCTCTGCCAAGATCTCTAACAGAAGCTAATATTAGCCTCATACTTAAGAAGGGAAAACCAGCCAATGAATGTCCCTCTTATCGACCTATTAGTCTCCTAAATGTTGATTTTAAAATATTGTCTAAAATATTAGCGCGGCGTCTTGAGAAGGTCTTGACATTATCAATACAGATCAGTCAGGGTTCATAATTGGCAGAAACTCCTGTAATAATATGAGGAGATTGTTGAATATAATTCAGCTTTCGCATCAACAGAAGTTGTCCAGTATGGTAATAAGTCTAGATGCTGAAAAAGCCTTTGACAGGGTTGAATGGCAATTTCTTTTTTCCACCTTGAGTGCCTTTGGCCTTGGCGATACTTTCAGCAGCTGGGTTAGGTTGTTATATAAAAAACCACTGGCTGCTGTTCGGATAAATGGCCAGCTTTCATCTTACTTTCCTCTGGGTAGGGGAACCAGGCAGGGGTGCCCCTTATCCCCACTGTTGTTTGCCATGGCGATCGAGCCCCTTGCAGAAGCTATAAGGAATAGTCCAGATATCACTGGAATTTCAGTCAGGGAGAAAAATCATAAAATAGCCTTACATGCTGATGATATACTGCTTTTCATAACTAATCCAACAAAATCTATACCAGCTGTTTTGGAGGTGATAAATCAGTTTAGTAAATTCTCAGGGTATAAGATTAATTTTTCTAAGTCTGAAATTATGCCATTAGGTAATTCGTCCCAGCCCATCTCTTGTCCTTTTAAATGGTCACCCGCAGGCTTTACCTATCTGGGGGTTTCTATCACCCCATCATTAGATGCAATGTATAAGGCGAACTTTGAACCTCTGTTAAAACATATATGTGATGACCTGGACAGATGGATATCGCTTCCGCTGTCAATGATGGGTAGAATAGCTTTATTTAAAATGAAGATTCTACCAAGACTTCTTTATCACTTTCAAATGGTCCCCATCTTACTCAGTAATAAAACAATTAGAAGAGTAAATGGCTGGATCAGTTCATTTATCTGGAACAGGAAAAAACCACGACTAAAAATGGCTAAGCTGCATATGTCTGTGGAGCAGGGAGGTTTAGCCGTCCCAAATATTAGGCTTTATCAGCTGGCTGCACAGCTTCGATACATAGCAGATAGGATTAACAATGATCCAGAATCGGTATGGCTAGATCTGGAAACGGCGAATGCGGGTAATAACCTCTTGAATCTTTTATTTTCTTTGGACTCAGAGAAAATTAAGGTAGCTAGAGACAGAAACATTTTAATGTCAACAACTCTAAGAGCCTGGCAAGCAATGAGAAAGCTGGAGGGTTGTTCTAGAATATTGTCCTCGCTAGCTCCGATACACCAGAACATGGATTTTGCCCCAGCCCACTTAGACATGGGGTTTAGGATATGGGAGGAGAAGGGGATCTTAACTCTGGGACGCTTATTTGATAAAGGAGTGATGCTTACATTTGAACAAATTCGACAGAAATATGATCTTCCTAGCAACCACTTCCTCAGGTATCTGCAATGCCGTAGCTTCATCCAGAATCAAAGCAGACATGACTTTGACTGTCAGACTTCACAGATAGAACGGTTGCTTCTTGATCGTGGCAAGAAAGCAATTCTTGGCCGGGGATATGCTATGCTCATCTCTGTTAGCAATGTGGACTTAGAGCATCTTCGATGCAAATGGAATTCGGATTTTGATCTTAGAATAGATGAATCTACATGGCTGGAATTGTGGAGGTTAGCTAGAGAGATTTCTATATGTAACAGAACCAGAGAGACTCAGTTTAGAATATTGCATCGCCTGCAGATTACACCACAGCTTAGGCACAGAATGAACTCAACTTTGTCTGAAAAATGTTCCAAATGTCAAGTAGAGGTGGGAAGTTATAAGCACTGTATGTGGACATGCATTCATATTGAGGAATACTGGGGTAAGATTGTGGGCAAACTTAACTTGATTTTCAATGTCCAGCTTGATGCTGATCCTCAGGTTCTGCTTCTTGGCTTGCCTAGTCGTCATATTAAAGGGTCTCATCACAAAAGACTGTTCAGTATTCTCACATTTGCTGCTCGTAAAAATATATTGCTTAAATGGATTGATAATGCCCCACCTACAATTAAAGGATGGCACAAAATTATATTTGACTTACTACCAACGGAATACCTGACGTACAGATACAAATGTAAGATTGATGACTTTGGTAGGATTTGGACCCCTTTCTTTAAATATGTAGGTAAAAGGCTTACAACCATTGTATTAAAAGGGATGATAGATGGTAATGAGGAAAACTGGATAACTGATGTTTTTGGGTGATGTGACTGGATATAAGTTTAGTTATGATTAATTTTATGATTTATTGATTCGTTAAAATAGTATTTCCTCTCTAAATAGGCTGTTATTTTCATTATTGCCCTACGTGTATTTGCTACATCGCTGTCATTTGTAATAGGACTGAGTGTGTGTACTTTGTTCCCACATCCTCCCAGTGATACTCTCACGGTCATGCTGATGTATGAGTTTATCACAAGACGTGTTGTTTGTTTCTCGTGGCCATGTTGTTTTACTTTGTTTGTTTGTATTCATGTTGAAAAACGTAATAAAAATATTAATTAAAAAAAAAAAAAAAAGAGAGTAAAGTGAGGAAAGGTGTGACAGATGAGGCCCCCCAGCAGTCTGGGCCTATAGCAGCTTAACTATGGGATGTTTCAGGATCACCTGAGCCATCCCTAACTATAAGCTTTATAAAAAAGGAAAGTTTTAAGCCTGGTCTTAAAAGTGGAAAGGGTGTCTGCTTCCTGGACATTTACTGGCAGCTTATTCCACAGAGAGGGGCCTGATAACTGAAGGCTCTGCCTCCCAAACTGGCAGCTGGTTCCACAGAGAGGGGCCTGATAACTGAAGGATCTGCCTCCCAAACTGGCAGCTGGTTCCACAGAGAGGGGCCTGATAACTGAAGACTCTGCCTCCCAAACTGGCAGCTGGTTCCACAAGAGAGGGGCCTGATAACTGAAGGCTCTGCCCCCCAAACTGGCAGCTGGTTCCACAGAGAGGGGCCTGATAACTGAAGGATCTGCCTCCCAAACTGGCAGCTGGTTCCACAAGAGAGGGGCCTGATAACTGAAGGATCTGCCTCCCAAACTGGCAGCTGGTTCCACAAGAGAGGGGCCTGATAACTGAAGGCTCTGCCTCCCATTCTACTTTTAGAAACTCTGGGAACCTCAAGTAAACCTGCAGTCTGAGAGCAAAGTGCTCTGTTAGGAAAATATCTTACAATGAGATCTTTAAGATATGATGGAGCTCGGTCATTAAGAGCTTTATATGTGAGGAGAAGAATCTTAAATTCTATTCTGAATTTAACAGGGAACCAATGAAGAGAAGCTAAAACTGGAGAAATATGATCTCTGCTGTTAGTTCTCATCAGAACTCTGGCTGCAGCATTTTGGATCAGCTGGAGGCTTTTCAGACTGTTCTTCGAACTATTGCTATTTTGGGGTTACAAAGTAGAATGTTTAGAAATGCTTCTTTAAACAAAGGTAAGGTTAAAAAAGGGTTATTTTCAAAAGAAACATAAGGATGCACAATGCTGTATTTTCAGTTTGTTCTCAAACATTTTTCTTTGCACTCAGTTGCCAGGACCCCGTTCTGCATATAACTTTTGTGTTTTGGTAATCAGAGAGCTCTGATGTGGGTTGTTAAATGTTTTGTTTATGTGTATAGGAATGTATGTTGCAGACTGATTTCTCAAAAGCCACTTGAGCTTCTATGGCTACCGAGCAGAAACCAAGAAGCCAGAAATGTTCTGTAGATTTGTGTTACTGACATGCATTTTGATGTTGCATATGAGATTTTAACTAGGAGCAGGCTCGACATTGGGCTCCAATTTCCTAAGTTAGCTGTTGCGACTTTTGCCTTTCTATCTGTAGTTTGTTTATTGAACATTTTAAACATAACAGGACAGACATTGTTGGGACAGAATAAAAGTATAAATACAATCAGTAGCAGCAACAACTCTGTCAACCCCCAACCCACCCTGACCACCCATCCCGCCCACAGGCCAACAAAAGAGAAAAAAAAGAAGAAAAAAAAAGAAAATCCGTATCCGTAGTTTTTTACAGACATGACATAAGGCATAATGCATAGCATCAGCACTGCAGCATCAGCACTGCAGCATCAGCACTGCAGCATCAGCACTGCAGCATCAGCACTGCAGCATCAACACTGCAGCATCAACACTGCAGCATCAGCACTGCATCATCAACAGTGCAGCATCAACACTGCAGCATCAGCACTGCAGCATCAACACTGCAGCATCAACACTGCAGCATCAGCACTGCAGCATCAGCACTGCAGACCTGCAGCATCAACACTGCAGCACTGCAGCATCAGCACTGCAGCATCAACACTGCAGCATCAGCACTGCAGCACTGCAGCATCAGCACTGCAGCACTGCAGCATCAACACTGCAGCACTGCAGCATCAACACTGCAGCATCAGCACTGCAGCATCAGCACTGCAGCATCAACACTGCAGCATCAGCACTGCAGCATCAGCACTGCAGCATCAACACTGCAGCATCAACACTGCAGCATCAGCACTGCAGCATCAGCACTGCAGACCTGCAGCATCAACACTGCAGCATCAGCACTGCATCATCAACAGTGCAGCATCAACACTGCAGCATCAGCACTGCAGCATCAGCACTGCAGCATCAGCACTGCAGCATCAGCACTGCAGCACTGCAGCATCAGCACTGCAGCACTGCAGCATCAACACTGCAGCACTGCAGCATCAACACTGCAGCACTGCAGCATCAACACTGCAGCACTGCAGCATCAGCACTGCAGCATCAGCACTGCAGCACTGCAGCATCAGCACTGCAGCACTGCAGCATCAACACTGCAGCATCAGCACTGCAGCATCAACACTGCAGCATCAGCACTGCACCATCAGCACTGCACCATCAGCACTGCAGCACCAGCACTGCAGCACCAGCACTGCAGCACTGCAGCATCAACACTGCAGCATCAGCACTGCAGCATCAACACTGCAGCACTGCAGCATCAGCACTGCAGCACTGCAGCATCAGCACTGCAGCACTGCAGCATCAACACTGCAGCACTGCAGCATCAGCACTGCAGCATCAGCACTGCAGCATCAGCACTGTAGCATCAGCACTGCAGCATCAGCACTGTAGCATCAACACTGCAGCATCAACACTGCAGCATCTGTGGGAGAATAATGTCATGACATTCTCTTGACATGTCAGAATTACATCGTGTGCCTTGTTGACTGGTTCATATGAATATTGTTGATAGTTACAATGAGATTGTTTATTATTTACGGCGAAAGCTAGGCGCCTCCAGAGAGGGCCACGTACGCTTGTTATGATAAGACGGTATGAGAAGGTGTCGCGAAGCAAACTCTGCGGACATTTTGTAACATTCTGTAGGCACATTTGCTGTGACAGTTTGTTCCAATAAACTCCCCAATGGACGGCTGACCGACGCGTGATTCGACTCCTTTTCTCCACAACACATCAGCACTGCAGCATCAACACTGCAGCATCAGCACTGCAACATCAGCACTGCAGCGTCAGCACTGCAGCGTCAGCACTGCAGCATCAGCACTGCATCATCAACAGTGCAGCATCAACACTGCAGCATCAGCACTGCAGCATCAACACTGCAGCATCAACACTGCAGCATCAGCACTGCAGCATCAGCACTGCAGACCTGCAGCATCAACACTGCAGCACTGCAGCATCAGCACTGCAGCATCAACACTGCAGCATCAGCACTGCAGCACTGCAGCATCAGCACTGCAGCACTGCAGCATCAACACTGCAGCACTGCAGCATCAACACTGCAGCATCAGCACTGCAGCATCAGCACTGCAGCATCAACACTGCAGCATCAGCACTGCAGCATCAGCACTGCAGCATCAGCACTGCAGCATCAGCACTGCAGCATCAACACTGCAGCATCAGCACTGTAGCATCAACACTGCAGCATCAACACTGCAGCATCTGTGGGAGAATAATGTCATGACATTCTCTTGACATGTCAGAATTACATTGTGTGCCTTGTTGACTGGTTCATATGAATATTGTTGATAGTTAGAATGAGATTGTTTATTATTTACGGCAAAAGCTAGGCGCCTCCAGAGAGGGCCACGTACGCTTGTTATGATAAGACGGTATAAGAAGGTGTCGCGAAGCAAACTCTGCGGACATTTTGTAACATTCTGTATGCACATTTGCTGTGACAGTTTGTTCCAATAAACTCCCCAATGGACGGCTGACCGACGCGTGATTCGACTCCTTTTCTCCACAACACATCAGCACTGCAGCATCAACACTGCAGCATCAGCACTGCAACATCAGCACTGCAGCATCAGCACTGCAGTATCAGCACTGCAACATCAGCACTGCAGCATCAACACTGCAGCATCAACACTGCAGCATCAGCACTGCAGCATCAGCACTGCAGACCTGCAGCATCAACACTGCAGCATCAGCACTGCATCATCAACAGTGCAGCATCAGCACTGCAGCATCAGCACTGCAGCATCAGCACTGCAGCATCAGCACTGCAGCACTGCAGCATCAACACTGCAGCACTGCAGCATCAACACTGCAGCACTGCAGCATCAACACTGCAGCACTGCAGCATCAGCACTGCAGCATCAGCACTGCAGCATCAGCACTGCAGCACTGCAGCATCAGCACTGCAGCACTGCAGCATCAACACTGCAGCATCAGCACTGCAGCATCAACACTGCAGCATCAGCACTGCACCATCAGCACTGCACCATCAGCACTGCAGCACCAGCACTGCAGCACTGCAGCATCAACACTGCAGCATCAGCACTGCAGCACTGCAGCATCAGCACTGCAGCATCAGCACTGCAGCACTGCAGCATCAACACTGCAGCACTGCAGCATCAGCACTGCAGCATCAGCACTGCAGCATCAGCACTGTAGCATCAGCACTGCAGCATCAGCACTGTAGCATCAACACTGCAGCATCAACACTGCAGCATCTGTGGGAGAATAATGTCATGACATTCTCTTGACATGTCAGAATTACATCGTGTGCCTTGTTGACTGGTTCATATGAATATTGTTGATAGTTACAATGAGACTGTTTATTATTTACGGCGAAAGCTAGGCGCCTCCAGAGAGGGCCACGTACGCTTGTTATGATAAGACGGTATGAGAAGGTGTCGCGAAGCAAACTCTGCGGACATTTTGTAACATTCTGTAGGCACATTTGCTGTGACAGTTTGTTCCAATAAACTCCCCAATGGACGGCTGACCGACGCGTGATTCGACTCCTTTTCTCCACAACACATCAGCACTGCAGCATCAACACTGCAGCATCAGCACTGCAACATCAGCACTGCAGCGTCAGCACTGCAGCGTCAGCACTGCAGCATCAGCACTGCAGCGTCAACACTGCAGCATTCAACACTGCAGCGTCAACACTGCAGCATCAGCACTGCAGCATCAGCACTGCAGCATCAGCACTGCAGCATCAGCACTGCAGCATCAACACTGCAGCACTGCAGCATCAGCACTGCAGCATCAACACTGCAGCATCAGCACTGCAGCATCAACACTGCAGCATCAGCACTGCAGCATCAACACTGCAGCATCAACACTGCAGCATCAGCACTGCAGCATCAACACTGCAGCATCAACACTGCAGCATCAGCACTGCAGCATCAACACTGCAGCATCAGCACTGCAGCATCAGCACTGCAGCATCAACACTGCAGCATCAACACTGCAGCATCAGCACTGTAGCATCAACACTGCAGCATCTGTGGGAGAATAATGTCATGACATTCTCTTGACATGTCAGAATTACATCGTGTGCCTTGTTGACTGGTTCATATGAATATTGTTGATAGTTAGAATGAGATTGTTTATTATTTACGGCGAAAGCTAGGCGCCTCCAGAGAGGGCCACGTACGCTTGTTATAATAAGACGGTATAAGAAGGTGTCGCGAAGCAAACTCTGCGGACATTTTGTAACATTCTGTATGCACATTTGCTGTGACAGTTTGTTCCAATAAACTCCCCAATGGACGGCTGACCGACGCGTGATTCGACTCCTTTTCTCCACAACACATCAGCACTGCAGCATCAGCACTGCAGCATCAGCACTGCAGCATCAACACTGCAGCATCAGCACTGCAGCACTGCAGCATCAACACTGCAGCATCAGCACTGCAGCATCAACACTGCAGCATCAACACTGCAGCATCAGCACTGCAGCATCAACACTGCAGCATCAGCACTGCAGCATCAGCACTGCAGCATCAACACTGCAGCATCAACACTGCAGCATCAGCAATTTTGTTTTCCACAGCAACGCCAGATGTGCTGCGTGACCTGATCAAGTTTTGGCTCGGGTGGGAAGGGCCAACTGGAACCTGGAACGTGGAGGTTGTAAGCTCAACTTATCCAGTGGCTCTCACTTGCTTCCTGAAGTTGAAGCTCCCCAGCCACTACCAGAGCTAAAAGAGTTTTCAGCAGGACTTGATGATGACCCTCACCTCCATACATTCTGGCTTTGGACTTGTGCTGGGGCAAATGTGTCGGTATGGGGGAATGTGGGCACCGATTATTAGGCACAATCAAAATCATTTGAAATGTTCCATAATAGTTAGTTCTATTTTAGTTCAAAGTCACTGGAAGCCACATGTTCTTTCATCTGGCCTCAAGAAAGTGCTCCATGTATTGGACAGTGTTAAGATGAATGTCCGCTCCGAAACAGTCAGATTGCAGCAATGGATCCATGTTGTCTTGCAGTGCCATGATTTCCAGCTCCCAAAGAGGACTGTCCAGTTCAGGGATAGTGACACCAGGACCGCTGTCCTCCCATCGAATTTCTGTGATGGGTATTACCTAAAAGACATTTGTGTGAATAAAAATATGCATAAGAAATGTTTTTGAACAGATTTACAGCTGTGCACTTTTTTCCAATAACACTACTTAAAACAAAAAAGGCTAGAGATAACGGAATCCATGCCATTTATGTATAAAGAAAGTAAATTGTGTTACAATGTGAAGGTTAGAATCACATATTAAAGACCAGGTTTTGTGAAAAGTAAGGATAACTGGTGCAGCTGAAACAAAGAAATATAGTTTTAATGTCAAACTTGAGTTCAAACATTTTTCACTGAGACAAAAAAAAAAAGTTTGACTATGACTTTACAATATGTCCATGAGCATCCTAAACCAGGCTGTGTCTAATCTGTTCAATTAACATTTTCATCTTCAGTTATTGCCACTGGCATTTTGTCCCAACAGGTTACAGTTTTTAGAAAAAGGCCTAATAAGTAAATGTGATGGTCTGCAGGAGAATTCCAACCCTTTATCGTTCATTAAGTTACTTCCAGGCTGCTAAATGATGGATGAGCCACGCTGTATACAATGTAATGTACATGTATCGACTCCTTCCTCCACTCCTGCGTTTGACCATAAAGGACTGTTATGTTATGGCACGTTTGGCACGCTTTCACGTTTCTAGCTCCATCCAATTAACATTGAGGCTCTGCCTTTATTTCCTCGTTGCCATAGTAAATCGTATCTGAGCTTCATTGATGGCTTCTTGTTCATCACACGGATTTCCATCATGTTCAACATACAAGATGACTGAACTTACTCTGATCAGCTGTTCTGGAACCAAAAGCTCAGTTTGTGAAAGTGTTTTCTGAAATAGGGACCTGGGTATGCTCAGATTACTGACACTTTACTAGAGGTGCACACAAACAATCCAAGGCTTTTTGAATTCAAGAAAGGGACTGCAATTATGCTCAATGGTCGAGAATCACAACACAACCTTGATTTTTTTTGGCTTTTGTATTTTTAATAGATTTAAGATCAACAATACTAATGCATTAATTACCTCAGGATCCAGATCTACAACAGGGTTAAGGGCCTGGCCCACCTGCCACAACTGATTTGGGGTCAGGTTCTGCTCAGTCCTGATGGGATGGTTGTTCCACGTGTCACTAAAGACATCTAGGCTGGCCGGAATGCGCGGTAGGGAAACATAGTGGCAACAGAAGTGTAGGAAGTGTCCATCCTCAAGAGAGTGCAACATGTTGTAATACGCTCCTGTGAGATTCACCAACAAATCAGTCTCAATCCTGTATCCAAAAAAACAAAAAAGGAAATACATTTTTCATAACATGTCCTTTAAGATGCTTTGAATAAATGTACTTTCCCTCAGCCATTAAATAGAAGCCAATGAGCCTCATGCAACAACCGTTCGTACGCACAGATTTGTTCTTAAATCAATGGGAAGCGTAACCAGCGGCTGTCTTGCTACTTTTGGATGCCTTAGTGCGTCAGGCTCTTGGAAGAGAGCGTGTAGAGACAGACGAATGGCTGACATCGCGATTTAGATCACCAAGGACTGTGCTGCTGCATATATGCAGCTTGCTAGAGCCACAACTCCAGAGAAAAACACGCCGATCAAACCCAGTTCCACCACACGTCCAGGTCCTCACCACCCTTGGATTTTTGGCCACTGGAACCTTTCAGAGGGAGATTGGAGACAGATCGGGGGTGTCCCAGTCCTCTGTGAGTCGTGCGCTCCCCTTGGTCATCAAAGCTCTCATCAGTTTATCACCCATGGTACATCACATTCCCATACACCGCTGTCCCACAAGTACAAATTAAGAGGGACTTTCATGCTGTGGCTGGACTGCCAATCATCAGAATCAGATCAGAATCAGAATTACTTTATTAATCCCTTGCGGGAAATTCCTTTGTTGCAGTGCTCTCATTACAGAAAAAAGAAAAGATGAATAAGAATAAGATAGGGATTTGAACACTACATTTCCCCTTGAAGCCACAATTGCTGACAGAGGACTGGCAGCTAAATTGGAAAACATAAACAACCCCTGGATTAATCAAACACTGAAAATATGGCAGAAAGTAGTTAAAGCTTGTGGAATCCAGAAGATGCTAAAACTTTTAGATGGTGTGCCTATGATACAGAATTTTTACCCAATAGGGGAGATAAAAGATTTGTATCCTGGGTCGAGAAGGGTCTCACAACCTATCTCTCCTTTACACATAAAGGCGCAATACAAAGTTTTCAGTGTTTAAAAGCCAAGCATGATCTACAACAAAATGATTTTTTCAGATTCCTCCAAATTCGTGACTATATCAACCAAAAATGTAAAACTACAGACTTATCAGCAGCAGAATTAGCATTCTACAAAATCTTGAAATCAGCCTCCAGCTCAACTCTGAAAAAATTTTTTCTAGATTATATGACTCACTGTTTCATGCTACTAATGAAAATACATGTCATATTAAAGAAAAATTGGGAAAAAGAGGCAGGAATGAGGCTGTCTGAGGAGGATTGGGGGGAAATTTGCACTTTTCAGTGGTCTTCGACAAACTCAATGGACTGGCGGGAGCACTGTTGGAAAAATGTTATAAGATATTTTAAGACCCCATATCAAGAAAAATACAAGAATATACAAACTCAAACTGCTGGAGAAAATGTGGTTCTTCAGAGGCAAACCATTTTCATGTGTTCTGGGGATGCCCCAAATTGAACCAATACTGGAGTGGCATCCACAACACATTAAATACAGTGTTTAAGTGTCAAGTTCCCTTCAATTTTGAAAATCTGTATCTGGGTGGTGTTGTGTGCGTGACACTAAGGAGGGACATAAAGCTGCTTCAGTAAAAAATCCATCTCCAGAAAGTGGTTAAATCCAACACCACCTACAATTAATGATTGGCACGGAACAATTCTGGAAATATTCAAGATGGAAAAGTTGACCTACCGTTTGAGGACCCAAAAAGATAAGTTTGACCAAATTTGGGAAAAATGGATTGAATTCATAACTCCAACTCGAGCAGACTTTATATGACCCCTCTGAAGTATTTATTCATTCATTTACCACCTTCCCCTGGATGAAAATCAAAATAAGTAGGCTCCCTCACTAAATTGTATATAGTTGTCATATTAAGACTGTTAGTCTGATGTTTACCAAATGATAACCCCAGGTATGCAGGCTGTAAACATGTGGGAAAAAGGGAGGGTCGAATGTGTGGGTGTGCGTGTCTATCTGAAAGTACTAAACCTTCCATATCGAATGGACTATACAACAACACGTTTCCAGGATTATGAATATGGAGGTTCACGGAGGACCAGGAGGACTACCTTATAGCACACAAACTCTGACTCCTGTAGACTCTTTTGATCACCTGTATGCACAACTAGAGCTGGGAATATTTGCCCGAACCCGATGGGACCCGACGGGACCCGCGGGTTCGGGCGGGTTCGGGGCCCTACTTTTATTATTTCAATCGGGCCGGGTTCGGGCCGGGCCGGGCTAAAAAACGTTATTTGTGCGGTAAATAAACAATCGTGTGATAACGTTCTATTTATACGCATAGATGCAAAATGGATGTCGCAGAAGTGAAACGGCGATTAGCTAGTGGTGATTTCGTGTTGGTTGAGCAAGCAAATGCAAGGTCGGAGGTGTGGAGAAGTTTTGACCATATTCACGATGAGAACAACGAGGCAGTGGGCTATGTCAAATGCAAGAAGTGCGACGTAATGTTGAAGTACGACAGCAAAACGACAGGGAGTTCTTCGCTAACCAGGCATATTGATCGGAGCTGTAGTAAACGTGCCTGTGATGAAACTCAAACATCGATAACTTCGTTTGTTACAGCACCAAAGCCCATGCCTGCAAAGGTGAAACAAACAGTGACCGAGAAGTGTGTCAGCTTTTGCTGCAAAGATATTAGGCCTTTTAATGCTGTAAATGGTGAGGGATTTGCGGAGCTAGCGCAAGAATTAATTAATGTTGGGGCTGCATTCGGGAGGGTTCCCGCAGACACCGTTATCCCCACCCCCAAGACGACTGCGAGCCGGTGCGTTGACATGGCAGAAGAAAAGAGGGATGCATTGGTGCAGACACTTAATCATCTGTTGCAAGATGTCACCGTGGCAATGACAACAGACATGTGGACAGATGATTATCGTAAGATCAGCTACTTGACAATCACATGCCACTTCATCAATAACGAAATGGAGTTGGTGAATAAAACGCTGACGACTGCTATGTTCCCTTTCGAGGATGCAAAGACGGGAGAGAACATCCGTCGGGAGATAGTGAGACTGCTGGTGACGACGTTTGGCCTTCACGCCTCCTCTCTCAACAAAATTGTCTGGGTGACTGATGAGGGAGCAAACATTAAACTAGCTCTGCGGCCATACCAGAGATTGGACTGCATTGATCACGTCCTCAACACAGTACTTCGCCATGGTCTCGACATCACAGAGTTATCCAAACCAGACGGCGCTCCGGACATAGCGGACACGATTACTGCTGCTAAAGCATTAGTGAAGTACGTGAAACAGTCAGGCTTGGCTGCACAATTGTCCACGACGTTGCTACAAATGGTGGGAGACACTCAATTCAGCACGGTGTATCTCACACTGAAGTCTATCCGGGCCACTTTTCAGGCGCTCCACGAGAAGCTGGAGGAACGCGGCGAGAGAGCTCGCATTGACAGAATTGCACCAGACACATTGGGCTTTCTGACTTTTTGAAGCCGTTCTTCGAAGCACAACGTGAGCTCGAGGGAGACAAATACCCGACACTTAATCGTGTGTGCCTCTGGGTTGAGAAGCTGAAACGCCACTGTCAACAGAATGCCCTTGACTCCCCACAGCAAGCTATCGTGCGTAAACGGCACGAAGATTGGCTCGCACGGAAAGTGGTCATACGGGACCTGCACAAGATTGCAACATTCCTCTGGCCAAAATTCAATCAGCTGAGAATGATGTCACCCCAAGAAAGGAATGCCTTATATGCACATGTCCGCACTCTTCTGCATGCCACGGCTGAAGGCCCAGATGTGGAACATCCCCAGGTCGAAGCCCCTCTTCCAGCAAAAAGAGCGCACTTCTCTGAGTGGGAAAATGTACAGCAACCAGGATGGGAAGATGACGAGGTCAGCCGCTACATTGAAACGGCTGTCATTGAAAACGAAGTGGATGTTCTTGACTGGTGGAAGATCAACAAAACATCCTTTCCAAAACTTGCGAAGTTGGCGAGATCAGTGCTGTGCATCCCTGCCAGTAGCAGCAGCAGCGAGAGAGTCTTCAGCGCTGCTGGACGCACCATCAGTCAGCGCAGAACTGCGCTGAAGCCTTCAACAGTAGATTCCATCATCTTCCTCCACAAAAACATGTAGCCTGGTGAGTACACTTTTTAAAAGTCTATAGCTAAATAGTGTGCAACAAATAGGCCTACATGCAAAATTCACAAAGTTTATGGCCTAATGTTGGCATTATTTTATTCATTTTCAGCTGCTGATCATCGTGGCGTTGGGGACAGGTTATGAAGAGAAGCAGCAAGCCTTCTGCATTTTCTTAGTTTCATTATAGGCCTACAGGCCTAATCATTTTTTATTTTAAACTGACTTGGATTTGTTTTTATTACAATGGCTAATTTCTATTGCAGTGAGTGCATATTCATATTCTAATTTGGCGATAGTGGTGGAGATTAATCAAGCGCAAGTTCGTTTTCTATTTGTCTTGCGTGGGGCCGTGGGTCATGCTGTGTGCATAATGTTTGTTTTATTTCGTAATTGCATAAAAAAATCCTAATTTATAATCTAGGTCTATCTGAATTGGTTAGGACTTGGACGATTGTTCAGTCCCAAGTCTAAATGTTTATTAGTTAGCTATAGGCCTACATGTGTATCAATCTTAACAGAAAAAAAACCCGGTGTATTTTTGTTGTTGTTGTTGCTGTTTTGTTTTGTTTTTTTCACTTTCTTGGTCAGAGAATTTATTTTAGCCTGGAAGTTCTTGTTCAGACATTGTAGGCTAACTATCATTAATAAAAAAAAATACTGTGATACAAAAAATACAATGATTCATTCTTGACTGATAAGATATGCGCACATTTGAAAAATGTCGGGCTAAAAATGGGTCCGGGCTCTACAAAGCTGTCAATCAAAACGGGCCGGGCCGGGCACGGGTCTGACTTTTAAGGCCCGTTTCATGCTCTATGCACAACTGAGTGGGGGGAAAATGGAAAAATGGAATAGGTCTATGGAAATCAGTGATGTTATATTTCTGTGCTGATACTTGCTTGTAAATGCCTTTTCCAAACAAAATAAAAAATTACAAAAAAAAGAATAAGATGGGGGGGAAAAATAAATGAATGAATGAATAAATAAATAAATAAATAAATCTCAATATGTACAAAAATACAATAAACAATAAACCGTCTTTACAATGCTACTCAGTAGCCGGCGTGTGAAAATGATTGTGTGTGTGTGTGTGTTTGAAAGTGCTTCTAACTGTACATTTGTGATATCGTGTAATATAGAAACAATTTGCTTGTCTCGTTAGATTTGCTGATTTATTGACTGGAGTAGTATCCTAACCTGGCTAACCTAGCTGAAAGCATAAGCTAACGTTTAGCCTTTGTTACTCGCCTCGTTCCGTTTGGGATAAACATGCAGCTCATGCGTTTTTGAAGCGGTTTTCTTTGTACCAGGTTCAGATTTGATGACATAAATAAATGCACTGCATTGTGTGTGCTATCAATGTGTTGGTTTGGGAGGATGAAAGCCTGATCTTTCCATGTTTTTCTTTCCAGCAGACGGGTCATCCTACAAATTATTGCCGATTGGACCACAACATGTACCCCAATTTTTTTGTTATCCCTTGTATAATAAATCTCTTCATACCAATATCCGTTCCAGTCGTTCATATGATGTTGATGTGATAATCATGCTCACAAACCTTTTGTCCTTAATTTCTTTTATTAGGCTACTCACATTACAGACTGGTAAGGCAGCTTATTTTCAGAAATAACAGCTTAAAGTGTCTGCTGTAAAGTGTGTGGTGCAAATATGGACAATAAACAGTATGAATATAAACAATATGAACATAAACGGGCAACAGTGCAATCATGGAGAACGAGATGACCGGAGCAGGAACAGCGAAGGTGCATGGCACATCGGAGGTGCTGCATGGGCTCAGTGATGTTCTGGGGGAACAAGAGACGATATGACATTATGGCATGCACTTTCATCCATTGTAAAAAAATAAAAAAAGGTGTTTCAGAATGCGGTAGTGGTGGCTGTGTGTACAATAGGTGCATGGCGCATCAACTCACCTTAAAGTTTGTCTATCATGCGCTCAAACAGAGCTAAAAAGCGCTCCGTCTTCTGCTCCGTCTCCTCGTGGCGCTTCTGCTCCTTCAGGCTCTCCTGTATCAGGTAACCCATTATGGGATTGGACTTCCTACTTCTTTTTGGGGATGGGGATGACTTTAGAATGTTTCTAGTTGAACGTTGTGTGCATTTTAATAGAATCAACTGACATGAGAGTAAATAATGTCAATTAAATGGTAAAAACTTTTTTAATCCTTCTCATCGTGGCCAGTAGATTTTTTGGCGAGGATATCCTCTGTTTTAACAATAGCTTATGGTAGGTATTTTAAAGGACAAACAAGAAAATACATTTAAGCTTCCAAAAGGAAGTTTTACTCACCTCTGATTGTGTACGCCAGGGGTGGCCAACCCGCGGCTCCCGAGCCGCATGTGGCTCTTTGTCTGGTTTCATGCGGCTCTTACGTTCATATCAAATTTTTAATTTTTTTTTCCGCTTTGTTTGAGTTCAATACGGCAGCGGTCTCCAACCTTTTTTGCTCCATGGATCGGTTTTATGTCAGACAATGTTTACACGGACCGGCCTTTCAGGTGTGGCGGATAAATACTACAAAATAAAATAATACAACTAACACAGACTCTGTGGTATTTAGTAAATATAACAATAAACTTGAATCCACTGTGTACTTGTATGTAACTTTATTAGCAGCATCCGCCTGACAACATCCTCTCTGCTTCCTAACGCTCTCTGGTTGCTATGGTAACGCTTAAACATGTCTTCAAAATGCAGCTTTCTTTTTCTTAGTGGTCACAGCCTCTTCTTCTGTCTCCTCATGGGAAGAAGCTCTCCAAACACGTCTGTTTTTGACTCATTTTGCTCGGTTCGTGGGTTTAATATCAGCGTTGATGCGTCACGTGACCGAGACGAGAGCGAGTCAAGAACAGATGGATGGAACGGAGAGAATTCGGTCATTTTTCGGTAAGAAATATGACAATTATCGTTTGGCTGTCGCGGCCACACGGAGCCGGCGTTCCCACTACCCCAAAACGATAGTTTTTGAGAACGGGTTCCAGAGTGGGAAGATCTGAGAACGGCCTCGTTTCGTTTCCATTGTTACAGCGAAAACGGATTTGTTTACATCTGCGTCACAGCCACATGGCTAACGCAGTGACGTATACACATACGTCAGTGACCAGAACAAAAAGCGGCTTCCATTCAAAATCCGGAAGAAGAAGACAACACAACAAGGACAGACAGCGATCATCATGGACCCCACAACATTGATAGTAGCACTGCTGCAGACACTGCTAACTACTAGTGATGTGTCGGTCGCGAACGATCCGGCTCTAAGAGCCGGCTCTTTGAAGTGAACGACAGGAACCGGCTCCACATTGGGAGCCGTTTTAGGATCCTATTTGGGAGCCGTTTTTTTTCTTTCAGTATCTCTCCGCCTCCCTGTCGTTGCGCTTGTGCTCTGCAAGTGCCACAGAGCCGACAGTTTTTTCCCCACATCGTTTTTTTTGTCCTTTGGTGCCTCGCTGTCTCTCCCTCTCCTTGCGCGTTTTGCTCTGCTTCTGCCAGTGCTAGACGGAGTTTTTTTCCTCAGTCGGTGCCTTAATGTCTCCACTGCCCTCATGTCAAGCGTGTGCTCCACACATCTGACCAATCACACGCAGCTTTCAATTAATAAGGTGACGGGAAACACTGAAAAAAAGTTTGTCCACTTTTTTCTTTCCTCTGCTGTCCTCGTGTCAAGCGTGTTTGTATTTATAACTGTTTAATTTATTTTAAGTTATTTTTGTGGAAGTGGGGCTATTTTTTGATAATTTAATTGGTTATAATAAAACTTTTATTTATAAAGCATTGTTATGCTGCATTTGTACTCATCATAAGTGCTTAACAATGTCAATAATGAAACAAAATGTTCTAAAATTAGGTTTAAGCTATTGATTAATTATGTAAAAAAATATATATATGGGGAGCCGAAAGAGCCGGCTCTCCACAGTAAGAAGAGCCATTAGAGCCGAATCTCGAAAAAGAGCCGAAAATCCCATCACTACTAACTACAGCGGCTGTTGAAGGAACAAAGTGAACTTCGCGCTGGTAGAAGTAGGGGCGTACACACATGCGCATTGCTTCTTCTATTGTTCTGGTGTAACCGGTGGGGGTGGCTTACAGCGCACCTAGAGGTGTTTCGTGTGAACTGCATCGTTTTCAGCAAGCGTCGCGTTTCCATGTGGACACAGAAGCTTTCCTGTGTGGTCGCAATAATTTTCGTACCCGTTTTAAAAAAAACCCTCGTTTCGTTTTCGTGTAGCCGTAGCCTTAGTCTCTGACCGGTTGGCCCCCCCTTGTGTACGCTTTTCCCCGCAATGAAGCGGTTAATGTCAGTTCCACGAACTGAGAACATTAACTGCGCTATCCCCACATCTTCTCCTCCGTGATCTCCTCTCACTCTGACAATAAAACATGATTGTTTTACAAGTTAGATAATGGGACAATTGACAATTGTTGTAGCTTTTCTTGGACATGGTTTAAGAAACAAAAGTTACTTACAATATTTCATTTTTTGTGATAAATAAAATGAAACAAAAGCAACGCAGTTTTGTTCTGTTAACTGGTTTAACGAAAGAAAAACATCTGAATTGACCTGCATTTGTCATTATACAATATACATTTCTTTTGGGCCAAAAGGTGAATGACCACCAACCAAAGTAATGTAAGGAGAGATTGCAGGCCTTGCTTTGGAGGGTCAATCAGTAGGCAACTGGAGGCATATTAAATCAGTAAACTCCATCATATGGCCATGTAGGCCTATGAGTAAGGTTACAGCATGCTGTAGTTCATTCATGTTAGAGACAACAATTTAAAAGAAGTCCATGTCATATGAAGGAGTAAGACCGTTAAGGAATTCTGTCATTTCATCTTTAACAACTGTACATAGATGTGCTAATGACCTTATAACACTTTCAGAGGAAACGTTGTGGCCTCCAAGGAGTTCTGATGTTGATTATGTCCACCTGTAGGTCCAAGCCTATGTTCAGAGTGAACCAACTGCAAAGCATTGCTATATCTGCAAGAATAGGTTTGAGTGTTTTTAATTGATAGCTTGATGGAAGCATCTAATTTATGCAATCACAATAAAAATCCCAATGAAACATCACTAGCTCAGAGGAAAGCCATGCTCATGCACAGCTTCATGGAAGAACTTCAGGTGGGTATCAGATCTGTTGTCATCTGCTACCTTCAGCTACATAATCTAAACATACAGGAACAAATACAGTGAACATTAATACGCTCCAGTTTATTTTCCTCTGTAAAGTAAGTCAACTGACAAAGTTCTACATGGGTAAAAAAATGGAATCCTTAAATTCATAATGAGATGTCAAGGCACGAGATATCATGGAAACAGTTCATCTTAGTTCAGCAGTGACAATGCATAAGGAATGGAAAGCTGAACGGGACATGGAAAACTGTTAAAGGTTAAAAGTACACCATCAAAGTTGACATAGAATATGTAATGGGGTCAATACGACTTAGCAAAGCCAAGTTCATGAAACTGACTTTTAGAAAAGTCTATTCAAATCTAGGATTCTTCAGAATATGCTGAAGCACAACTCCAGATAACATGTGATTCTTTGTATGTGCATGCTAAGACTCACCAGTCGCTTATTTTCAGATTTTACATGAGCATCAGGATCATTTGCCATACGGATTTTTAGCCTATGCAAAATAACAAGTTTCACAAATGAGTTTCTACACACGTTTTCACATTTATTCCAAAAAGCAAATACATACCGATACACAGATATTTGCAGGGAAAAGTTAAGTGAACCCTTTGGAATTACCTGCATTTCTGATCGTTTTAAGACGTTCATAAAATGTCATCTAAGTGTGACAGAACTGTATTACCGGTACTATCGGGCATAATAAACATTTGGTTGCAATAAGGTGAAAACTAATCAAGTTCATTTTTGAAAAGTGAAGATTGTTTGGGTATCACTTATTTTTTTCATTTTATAAATGTACAACATTCAGCAAGAGCCGTTTACTTGAATTATTGTTGCAAATCATCCTAAAGGTCTCTAGGATGTTCAGGGCAAATACAAAAAAAGCCACCGGTCAGGCTTAGCAAACACATCCAAAGAATCAGGATCAGGAGGATTTAAACTTTAAAATTCACCACCTAATCTTTATTTGGAGTAGAGCTTTAGCAGTTTGAAAAGTTGTTGTAATTACTGTGAAAAGCTATGAGATGAATCAGGAGGTTTCAGGTGAGTTGGTATGGATTGACCCAAAGAGTAGGCTGCACCGCTGGGGGACAGAAAACCGTAGAAGACGACTCTACTTGTTTTTAAGGAACACCACCTGTTTTTACAGAAAATAAAATCAAACGTATGAGAAACCACCCTCCCTGCTTCAAATGGGGTTAGTTAGTAACATTTTGCAGTTCTTTGTCCTTGACAGGTAAAATTCTTACCTTTCTTAAATAGCCATCTATACCCCCAAAGATAACAAAGTTGTACCTAGGTCAAAATCAGACAACAAGTAAGTCCGAAACACACTACATAACATCTCCGACAGCCTCGGTCTCACAATACAAAATCTCTGTGAATGTAAGCAGAACAAAAATCAGTTCATGGCACTTCACTGGGATCTATTACTCTGCTTGATGTGATAATACACACAATGGTAGATACTCCACTAGAAACAAAGACAAACTAAAGAGTTTAAAGATAGTGTGCAGACATACCTGATGAGCTTGTGATTGGTGTCAATGTGCACCCTGTACTTCGGGTAAGGGACTGTGTACGTCCCCCTCAGCACACATCCCAGACCGGGCACCCTGGAGAGCCCAGCTACACGGTCCACACGGTGCATGGATGCATACACTCTGTGTCCCTGTGCAAGGAGAGCCCCTCTGACTACTCTGCACCCAGCATCTGGCATTGTGCTCTTAATTCCTGACTGAGTCCAATTCATCATCACTGCAGCCACTGTATGAGGCAGATATTGATAGATTATTTTCAGCCATCCTCCTAAAAAGCGTAGCTCTCGAAACTCCAAAGCGATACATTTTGAAGGCAGTCCAAGTTCTATAAGATATGTGAGGGTCTCTACTGACAGTCAATGGTGGACGCCCACGAAAGCCTTGTGTTCTGCTCATTCTCTCTCTCCTGCAGGATAACAGTACTTAAATCTGGAAGTGCAGACAGTACATCTTCTCCTTTCACTGTCACAGAGAGCACATAAAACTAAATTCTGAAAGAATCTAAAGAATTTCACGCCTCGGTGATTCCTCAGGGATACAGATTCAAGGTAAACACAAGAAACTTGTGCTAAAGGGAAAAAAAAAAAAATGGACCAGAGAAAGAAATATCATTTCATTTTATTTAGTTGCTCAGGGTTATTTATAAGTTTCCTCTTACATATAGAATAAGAAGATGTGAATTGGAGACAAACTTCAGAATAGTCCCACACTGGTTTCACATTCAACGCAGTGTTGCCAGATGTACGATAATTATCGTATTTGTACGATAGTTTTGCCCTCTGTACGATGTACGATCAATAATGGGGAAAAATCCAAAATGTACGATAATTTCAGTTAGTTCCCCAAACACGCCCTCCCCAATGGTGAATTTCCATACAAAGTAATGTGTTCCCAATTCTCGGCCCTGCCCCTCCCTCCCTGCCTGTTTTGGCTGCACATGCGCACCTCTGTAAAGACAGGTTGCCGGGTCTGCCGCCTGTATTTAGAAACAAAAGTGCGGTTCCGTATTGAGCTGAAACGGGACGCAATTTCGTTAAAAGGCTGGAAATTGCATCTAAGAAACACAACATCTTCTGGGGGAGGACCTCACGAGAATGAGATGTCCCTTATTAATATTTTGTTTGTGTTCGATAATTTCTCTCAAAATTCGATAATTTGGAGGTTTTGGTATGATTCTTCCGGATTTCCTGTCTGGCAACACTGATTCAACGCAAAGTCATCATTTCTACTTCATACTCGCACCAGTGTTCACATATTATTCGTGTATTTTGGCAGATGGCATGTCCAGCGTTGTAGGATAGGTAAAATGAAGAGACTCAATATTGAAGCAAGCTACAAGAAGCGACGGCGCAGGCTGTACTTCTTGAGGAAGCTTTGGTCCTTCAGTGTGCTGCCATATCTTCTGTCAGTCTGTTGGGGAGAGTGTGATCTCTTCAGCATCAGAGCCAGGGACTGAAAAAGGCTCCACAGCCTGATAAAGAAGGCTGCTTCTGTTCTGGGGACTACTACATGAGATGATGGTGCAAAGAAAGGTTCTTCATAAAATCTAAATGTGGAAAATCCTGAGACTTCATGAGACTTATAGAACAACAGTGTCTTCAGTCAGAGGCCTAATCAGAACTGCTGTAACACAGACCGCTGCAGGAGATGCTTCCTTCATTTGTAATAAAAAACATGGATTACAAGGGAAGAAAATATAGTCTACTGTGGCACTGCCTCCAGCCCTGACTGCTGCATACTCTGTTGGTGGGCTTGGGGCCGAGGCCAGCTCCCGGGCCAATAACTGCACAGAGACCGGAGCTGCTGCCTCGGCTCGGGGCGACAGACCCTGTCAAGCAGTCACTTTATTCTCAAGAAATTCAACTTTGTGGAAAGAAACTAGCCTGAACCTCTTGGCATGCAGAAGAGCTAGCGTAGCTCACTGGCTTAGCTGGCTGGCTTGTATTGATAGTTGCACAATTAAACTGATTAAGATTAATAACTAAACAACTTCTCATAACAAGGGGATTAGGTAGCCAAACATGTTGAATGAGATGTTTCACTTAGCGCTCCGCTGCCGTTGCTGGAAGCCATGTTGAACTGACTGAAATTCACATGCACTTAGCGCGGTTTGAATGGCTTAATGTGATTGGCTAATGAGTAAATCGTGCGTTCTTATGATTGGCTAAAACAAGGAAGATATCGGTTGCAGATTATTCCGTGTTTATTAAAAAAAAGCCGTTTGTAACTCAGGTTATATCTGTGTGTGCATCAGAAACACATGTGTGAATCTTGTCCTGCGCACTTGTGAATGTTGAGACCGATTTAGCTCCATATGAAGCCACGTCTGTGCGGTCGGGATAAAGACAGGATAAGCAGGGGGTCTTCTGAGTGGGATCTCTGTGTGAAAAGAGCTAAGACAGGTGTGTTAAACATGGCTGCATTCCATTTAAGGAAGGAGCAGCTTTGGTACATGCTGGTTAGCTGTCATGCTCTGATGGGACTCTTTATCTACTGTTCTATTTTCTACAGAATAAGTGTGCGAACGCACAATTAAAAAAAACTTACCAGAATAAGAAAAGTATAAAGTGGTGCACTTACCCGTCTGTTATTCTGTTCTAACCCGAACCCACACACCTCATTTCAAATAGATGCAACACAAGAGATTCTTATTTACACCTTCAGCTCGGCACCAAGTCATGCTGTTTGTCATCAGTTTACGGAGTTACTGATAAACACAAGGTAAACCTCGTCCATATTACAGCAGCACGAGCATGTTCAGTGCTAACACCAAAGCTTTCCCCCTAAATTAGGGCTTAATGAGAATGTTAAGCTGCCCTGTAATGACCAAAATGGAATCCACCTTATCGTCAATGCCATTTGTTGGCTAATTCTGACAACCTGTGGGTACATTTAAAATAAGCCTGCAGCCCAGAGCACCAAGCATGTATGCTTTGAACCGAATATTAATTAACACGCCAGCGGTTCCATCATACTTTAACACAACAAATAGAAATCGGAAATCATACCCTAATGTTGACACAAGAAAAGGAAGAATCTTGAATAATTACCTTTAATTCCACCATGTAAACTGTGAGTCTACCTAAACATTAGGTATTCAGGTAATGACTTAATATTAGAAAAACTGAGGTTACTGAGCAGAACTACCTGAAATGTATAATCCCTGTAGTTTTAACTGCAATCAGAAGAGTATCAAAGCCTTTGGGACAGGATGTTCTTTAAGCTTCTGTTGGTCTGTGAGCGGAACCTGATTCATGTCCTGTTGGCAGCTGGTGGAACAGGGATGAGATGCGGGTATGGAACATGAGCTGCGAATAAAGATGGAAGTGGAAATATCTGCCCCCATAGGCGTAGGAACAATAGCCGCTTTCGGACAGACCGTTCTAAGACAGTAGTTATCAGAACTACCCTCCTCGAATTTCGTTCTGATAACTATCCTTCCCCAGCGGAACTGTTTCAGTCTGCATTCGCACATGAGTCGGGACCTGATAGGGACTGATGCGCCGCGCGCAGCCGTCTGCGTCAGTGACGTGTTAGCTGTTAGCCGTTTAGCGCTACATTCAAACACAAAACAAAACGGTAAAAGTAAGGAGAGTAGAAAAAACACCACCAAGAAGCTAATATGGAGAGCGGGGAGGCCACCGTGTTTATGGTCTGCATGATGGTGATATTAATCATGGACAATCACATCAGGCGTCTAACATGGAGGCTGGAAGAGCTCACAGAGAGAGTCAGGAGATACTTTTTCATTTCATGAAGGAAGAAAGGAGAGCAGAGCGCTGCAGACAAATGAGACCAGTGTAAGTTTAACTTATTAAACACCCGCCGGTTGTGTCTGTGTCTATGAGGAAACATTTCAGCCGTGATAGCATGACATGGGGCGTAGCTACCGACCACCACACACCTCCGTCAGATTCGTTCTATAGAACCCTGAAAAGACCCGACCTCGGAGAAGGAGCTAAATAGTTATAGGAACTAAGGGAGAAAGCCCCGAGTTCCTGTATGTCCGAACACGGGAGAAAACGGCCCCGCGGATTAAAAGGTTATTAGAACTGCCAAAGGTTCCTACAGTCCCAAAGCGGCTAAAATTGGAGACAGGGGCATTTGTCCCTACACCCTTGTCTGCCCCCTTTTGTAGTTGGTAGATGTTCAGCGATTGGATAACAGACCAACCATGATGGGAACAAATAAGGACTGGAGCTGGCTTTTCCCCTGAAACCCAACTCCTCCCCTTATACATGCTGGACTAAAGTGAACTTCATTGACCTAACCTGCTCCCTTTGTAGCATTTTGTCTGTATCGTTTCTTTTTTTCTGTCTTCAAAAACAGGCAGCCCTGAACACAAGCCGAGCTGGCGGCGAGCACCCGTCTCTGGTGTACGCTGGCGTTCTGGCCACGCTCCAGCTACCTGATCAGCGTGGAAGAATCTCTGCTGACATCAGCAGTCCTGTTCAGAGTGCGGTACCAGCAGGCTGCAGAAACGTGTGTGGAGCCATGACTGTCCCACAAACAACTCACACATTAGAGGCACCTCCAACCTTTATTCAAACAAAGCTGCGATACGTACAAAATAAAGTTTCAATTCAAACTCGTGGACTTGGAAGGACATACAGATAAAGGTCCAGTACAGCTCTGGACCAGGTCCGCTGCACAGGGGAGTGTTGCATATGAAGCAGCTGACTCAGCAGTCACAGGTTGGACTGACAGGACATCCAACAGCTCAGGAAGGCATCCACTGCACATACCTGCACCTTCCATTCATCCACATCCAAATAAAGCTGAGCAGCAAAATATCCAGACATCAGGGACTCAGTTCAGGGACTCAGTTCAGGGACTCAGTTCAGGGACTCAGTTCAGGGACTCAGTTCAGGGACTCAGTTCAGGGACTCAGTTCAGGGACTCAGTTCAGGGACTCAGTTCAGGGACTCAGTTCAGGGACTCAGTTCAGGAAGAACTCTGGGGCCAGCTTCCTGATCAAACTCAGGAATGTCTGTTAAGGAAAAGTGAAGGAAAGGTGAGCATGAGGTAGAACAGGGGTCCCAGCATACTAACACACAGCTGAGGGACATTGTGCAAAAGCTCCTAAACACGCTCAGACTCAGCGGGCCCACAGCGGGCGGGCCCACAGCGGGCGGCCCCACAGCGGGCGGGCCCACAGCGGGCGGGCCCACAGCGGGCGGGCCCACAGCGGACGTCTGATGTGGGCGGTTCTGGAGGTACGAGCAGCTAAAGGCAGCAGGCAGAAATATCAACACAACTCATTTCTGAGGAACTATCATGACATCACAGTCTCTACAGCCACAGGTGCTGAGTCAGCAGGGCTCTTATGGAGTGCACTTGGTTCTGTTTCCCGTCTTTAAATCGGGCCATCACCGCTGCAGACCTTCAGTCACACAGAGAGCGGCAGCGGCAGCTTTCTGGTGTTTGTGATGCGTTCCTTCTGAGTTTGTTCCGAGACAGCTCGAGTTCCATCTGTAGACATTCCGGACATCTTGTGTCCATCCGGCGTGGCAGATGAGCTGAAAGGAAGAGGAATCCCCCGGCAGCATCCAGACTTCCGCTGGTCGGTCCTCTCGGCTGACAGGCGTCAGGTGGGAGCAGCAGCAGGCGCCTGCAGAGAAACAACAACACATGTGACCCAACAGGCCGTCTACAGTGGGCTCTCCAATGACCTCTATCCTCTCAGAGTGGGGGGGCTTTGCTGTTACAGTGCGCGACAGCTTTAAGCTGATGCAGCCCGGCAGTGCCTGCACACACCAGCACTACAACCTTCATACTGACACCAAGGGAAATGAGGGCCAAATGACACTTTAAGATGCTTTTAAAAGGGCTTCACACAGACTTTTTCCACTCACAGCATGGCAGACAGTAGTATTATCCATCATTTAACCAGGAAAAAAAACTCTTTTCCAACAGTGACCTGGACAAGACAGCAGCGTAAAGCAAACAACAAGAAGAGTTTCATGAAAAATACCCTGGAGATATCACAAAGTATTCAACTTTAGGGCAATTACAGGAGCCAAGTGAGCTAACGTCTCTGTCCTTTAAAATAGACTTTAATTCCCCCAAAGTTATGAGAAATGACAGCAGCAAAAGGCCTTTTTACCCAATTCAGTGCAGACTTTTTGGACCTGCATCAAAATGATTACCTGAGAGTGCAGACCATAATGGCTGAAGTTCCTACACAGAAGTGAGCAGAAATATGTGGGAAGAAGTCCAAGAATGCATTTATGGATAAAAACAGCCAGAGAGAGGGTCTGCGGTCAGACAGAGATGGACCAGTGATGTACACGATAGCTGCCATCGGTCAGAAAACACAGTGATACACAGTATCCAACTTTACAAATGCTGGGCTGAATGTTCATGAACAGCAGATCTCCAGCATCCATCAGGGGGAGAAAGGTTGAAGTGATCAAATGCTTCCTGACATGGTGTGAGAAACACTTTGTTCCTAAAAAAGAAACCCAATTTAAGTTTAAGCTTAGAAACCTGTGTTAATATGAGGTTGAAAAGATAGATTCTCATCAGTCAGAATACCTAAATATTTGTAGCATCTGACAGTTTCAGTTTCAACCCCTTGAACAGTTGACGAGCTGAGGAGAGGTGGGAGCTGCTTGGCATTTGGAAATAGCATAGCCTTTGATTTCTCTGCAATTAGAACCAGCTTAAGCCTAGTCAGACGGGACTGAACAGTGTCAAATGCAGACTGCAGAAGTTTAAGGGATGAAGAGACTGAAGAATGAACAATAAAAACTGTATCGTCGGCATAAAGATGGGACACAGCATCAGACAAGTTATCACACAGGTTGTTCACATAAATCGTGAACAACAACGGCCCTAGTATGGAGCCTTGAGGCACTCCCTTTAAAACAGGAAGGAGGGAAGAAAAGGCCCCAGCAGCTCGGACACACTGTTCTACCTGATAAATAGTTTGAGAACCAGTTTACAGCCTGGCCAGATAACACAACCTTGTGGAGTCTATTCATCAGGATGACATGATCAACAGAGTCAATAAAAAGAGCTGCACAATATTTTCGGCCATCTATGATGTCATTTCCCACTTTAAGAGCAGCAGCTATTGTACAGTACTATTTACTGTACTTTTGAGTTTCTCCAGAAAGTACACGACACAGTTTAGAGATCGGCCTGTAGTTATTGACTACAGATGGATTACCGCCTTTCAGCAGAGGAATAACATTGGCAGACTTCCGTATACAGGGAATCTTATTTTCAGAAAGAGTTGGGTTAAAGATGTAACAAAGGTTCGATAGCCCTGGATAACAACAACACGGCAGCTCTGAGCTAACAGTGCAATAGTTACACTTTCATTCATTCATTGGTCTTAAAGTATTGGTGAAATAAAGACAGATAAAGCCTTATTCAGAGGCTGTATTGTCTCTGCCCTGTTCTCTCTGTTATATGGATATACGCCGATCTCCAGTGATCTAAATATCTTCCAAAGGGCGCCGACTTTCAAACTGTTAATGGTGAGTGGATGAATGTATTTTATGCCAGAAATCCGGTCCAGGCTTTTTCACTAAAACGAGCTCGCGGTTTGTAATGTCAAATGAGGACGATGAAACGGGTAAGGCAATATATTGAACTCTGCCTGCAAACCACCGTTCCAAGTTAATTGATTATCAACTCAATGAATTGTGTGGCGTTGTGGCATATATAACGTAAGGTTATATCATTTAAATAATAGTATCAGTGTTTCCCACAGATGTGAAGGCAATGTGTGGTAGTGGGCCACGGGGGGGGTAAAAAATAATTATTCATTAAAAAATGAAAATAATTCCTTCATTAATAATTGGTCACACAGAACTTTATTGTATTAATATTCACATCTTCATTGTAAACAAATTAATAACATAGCTAATTACACTGGTGGGACTGTTCAGCTGTTTCAGACTGATACCTCCGGTTCAGGCTGCTCCTCATCCTCAACACGCACGTCTCTTTTTCAATCGAGGAAAATATTTTTCAATACTCATCTGGATTGAAGCAGCAAACATTCAGTGTAAGAGTTTAAAAAAACCTACTTTATTTGATTCACAGCTGCTAGTGTTTTGACCTCGACAACTAATCGCTTGTTTGCTATGGGTCGGGACGGGACGGGACAACATTGTATTAAAAATATAAAATATTTTTATAGGACTTTTTAATGTGTGATTTTATAAAGGTGCACGTGATACCAACCTTTTGTGAATTTCGCCAGCCGTCTTCTTTCGGTTGAGCTAATCTAACGCGACGCTGAAGCTAGCAAGCTTCCACGCTTCCAGTGAAGCACGGAGGGGAGGGGCTGTGTGTGTGTGTGTGTGTGTGTGCGTAGGCTATGTGAGAGAGACGCGTGACTGAGACAGACGGAGGGAGAGCAGGGAAAGGAAATGCAGCTTAACGAATACGAGTATTTTTTAAATGGCGTTAAAAAAAATAATAATAACGAAACGCAATATGTGGCGCACCGCCACGAATTAGTCTATGTGTGGGAAACACTGAGTATGATGCGACGACACATAACTGGGATACTTTGTCTTGTAGCCCCTCAGAGTCAGAAGATGCAACACCAAGCACCAGCAATGAGCCCACAGGTCCAGAGTGGGCAGGTAGGATTCCTCACTGAGTGAATATTATTAGAATTAATATAATGAAAAGTATGGTGTAGACCTGCTCTATATGAAAAGTTATATTATTAGTTAAATATTATTAATGAAAGACGGCACACGCCACCAACCAGCAGCACGGCAGACATCTCTAGCCTGCAGTGTAACTGTACATATCTGTTAACAATCCACATTTCCAAGTATAACAGCACCCTAAAACTGACAGAATGACTTCTCTGTGGCATAGAAATGCCAAACACTGTCTCAGACTAAGGAGTCAGTTAGCATGAGTTAGGCGAGGTCAGGTCCAGCACAACCTGTGCAGAACCACAGAGCTGAATAACCAGTTCATTTTAGCTCCTCTGTCCAAACAAAGTCAAAGATAAGAGGGGTAAACATACCTGTGCAGGGGTCCGGGTGGGGGTCATGTGGTACACATCACCTGGTCCATTCTGGTGTCCAGCTCAAAAGCATCCGGCCTGTCCTGAGGGTTGACAGCGAGCATGTCCTGAAGCAGCTTCCTCACTGCAGCCGACATGCAGGAGCGGCGTCTCTGAGGGATGGTCAGGACCATCTTTGGATTCTCCAGCAGCGCTTCACCAACCGGCACGATGTCCGCTCCCTGTCTCACATATGTGCCCAGCAGCTCCCGCTTAGACTCTGCGTCGATGAAGGTGATTCTCTCCAGCATGGCCCAGATAATGATTCCCAGAGCAAATATGTCGGCCTTGGCAGTGTAGTGGCCCTCCCACACCTCAGGAGCCATGTAGAAGTCAGAGCCGCACGCAGACGACAACCAAAACTTGTTGAGGTTAACGTTTTTGTTCTTGTCTTCGCCATCTCTACCCTCGCCGGTGTTTCCTAAACCAGCACAAACTTTACTCAGACCAAAGTCGGCCACTTTGAGCACCGGAGTCCCCGACCGCTCAGAGATGAGGATGTTGTCGGGTTTCAGGTCCCTGTGCACAATACTGTTCTCATGCAGGAAAGCCACGGCACTGGTGAGCTGGAGCATGAAGCTGCTGTTGGTTTGTGGGTCGGGCTGACGGGACAGGATGAAGTGGTTGAGGTCGCCGCCTTCACAGAACTCCATGACGAACCACAGGTAACACGGCTCCTCTAGAGGACCGAGCACTCTCTCACCTGCAGACACAGCACAGCATTCATGCAAACACTGCAGCAAACACTCAGCCCCACGTTTATCAGAACCACATGTAGCTTTCCCACCAGGGCCCAACTGACTGCACCACGCTTTTCTGTTCCGTGGGCTTTAGCTTTTCAGCAGTAAATGTGTAATGAGCAAGGCAGTAAGAGGGAAGTATCCTCTAAACTAGGGACTGATCCCCCGCGTGTGATGCTGAACCGGTCCACAGAGTGCGGATCAGGAGCCTCCGCTGCTGTACAGCAGCGCAAGAATCTGTTCCGATCAACCGGCCCTTACGACAGGCAGCTGCAGCCCATATGTTATCATCACTGACAGTCTAAAAAAAGGGCTAGGCCAATCATGAAATAGAAAAACACCTTCACTCTCCGTGTTCACTTAGTGATGGATAGGAAACGCAAGGGAGGCGCAGAGAAACTCCGCGACAAAAAGAAACGCGAACTTCAAGCGGACACTGCGAAATGTGTCAAACTCACTGACATGTCCAAACAGCAGGCTCTCCATCTGCTCCGGTGACTGATTTCAAATATGGTGGTGCTGGTGGTGCTGGTGGTTGTAGTGGAGGCGACGGCGAATCGAGCAGTGAACATGTCAATGCAGCTGCTGCAGTATTAGAACCTGCGGTAAGCTGGACAGTTTTCAGAGCCCCAAACTATGTAATGATGGGATAAACCAACCTACCCCTTAATGAATATGATCAAATAACATAACCCCAAAAAAATTATGTTGGCTAATGTTCCATGGTCAAGTTAGTTTGTATAGTAAACACAGGTGCTGCTACCCATAAACTTCATGCTACCACTAGCGGCTAATGATGAATTTTCTAGCCTACACTAAGTGCATGGGAAAATAAGCCGAGGTTTGGCTAATACGTCTATGTCTTCCACCCTGAACTGAACACTTTTCAATGCGAGAACCTTAAAATCATTATTCACCAACAATAACAGAATGTAGCATGCAAATATCATCATTAGACTATCATTGTTTGTGGGTAGAGTAGCGTTGGCTAGACCAAGGCTAAATGAGGTTTTGCCAAAAGGCAGGTGGCAGTTTCTATTAAGATGGATAAGGTCAATGAAAGAAAGTCTCAATTTTTTAAATCATATCATTTTGCCTGTTATGCCAATTAGGCTGTGCATCTCTATGTATGACTCTCTAAGAGAGTCAAATAGTATTTCAGATGTATTTCTAAAGCCACTCCCCAATATGAAAAGCGAGTTAGCTCTGATTTCATTATTAGGCTAATTGTTGAACTACTGTTAGAAGAAATGACATAATTTTGTGTCAGTGTTATGCTAATGCAGCTGTGTCTGTCAACCAGACAATCCAAGAACTCTGGAACTGACTGCATCCTTATGTGAAAAAAAAAAACCAAAAACACAGTGACAACACGTTTTGTTGTGCCAGGTTGAGAGAGCATCCCAAGAAGAGGAGAGTGGTAGTGTGAGAGAGGAGAGAGTCCATGAGAAAGAAGTCAGGGAGGGAGAGGAGAGAGCAGGAGGAAATCCATTACTTTGCCCGTCCTGATCCTTGTCTTTTACAAAACTTTTTGAATCACCACCCACAACAAAGCACAAAAAATCCAGTTGTGCAAAAGGTATTCACCACTAAAAATGCTCATTTTAAGTGTCCACTCTCACTCATTTCCATTAACCCATGCCTCAAGGCATTTATTTTTTCAAAATGTGCACAGTTGGTATACACATTCAGTACACCAAAAAAAAACCTGACAATGTTAGTGTTGCTCAATGTGGTGGGCCAGTCTAGTCCAAAATGCCAGGGCCGTTTTTTTGTCCCAGTTCACCCCTGAGCACAGCAACACAGCGGCCTGTTGCCTGCTGCCTGCCCTGGGGGGGCTTCTGTGGGACTGCTGCCCCCCGTCTCTGCTGCAGTGACTCAGCTCCTACCTTTCAGTGAAGTCTCCACCAGGCGCAGGTACTGCTTGGAGCGTTTGTTGCCATGACTCATCTTCTGGGCCAGGCCGTTCCTCTGCAGCACGCACTCCTCCAGCTCCACCACATTTTCATGCCGTTTCTCCAGACTCGCCAGCGCCCAGAACTCCTGCAGGGCGAGCTCCACGTTTTCCGGCGCGTCGCAGCGCAGCTTCTTCACAGCTACTTTGGCCCCCGACCTGCGCGCCACCGCTTCGTACACCACGCCGTAGGTGCCCCTCCCGACCTCCCGCAGCAGCCTGTAGCGGGGAGCCCGGCCCCTCCGGCCCGGCTTGGACAGGCCGGTGTCCCCCTCCATGTCATGGTCTGCTTCCGTGTTTCCGCTCAGACTCCGCAACACACTGGACTCATCTGCTCGCGCTCGGGTGGGTCGTCCGAAGCAAGCTCGCGCACTTCTCGTGCGTCGACGCCAGTTGTCACCACCAACTATATCCATACGTCCCTGCACGTGCTGAACCGGTCATGTGTTCAGCACGAGCGGTCCCGGAGCGGCCCGCTCTGTCCGGAACTTTCCTGGAGGAACCGGAACAAACTTGTTCAGCAGCGTGGGCCACGGAGGGAGGGAGGGGGCGGGGCGGGTAAACACGTGGGCTGTGTTCGAAACCGCCTACTTCTCCTACTATTCCTACTAGTCATACTTTTTTAAGTTCCCGGATGTACACTAGATGCATACTAGATTCGCCGAAATGTTGAGTATTCATCATGAGGTTACTTGTCACACTCAAACTACCCAAGATGCAACGTAACGTGACGTCGCCCATCGCCATTTGAACGGTCAAATTCCGTTAATGGGACGAGAGCAGTCAAAACAGCATAACCGGAAGTGCGTTGCTCACTGCGGCTAGCTTTACTAGCGGCGAATTCGTGGGAACAAAATTGTAAATAGCTGGTATTTTGTCAGATTTTCAACACCCTGGGGGTCTAAATGACTACTTTCTCGCCTGAAAATGTTTCAAATGTTGCTAAAGTTTACAGAGTTTATAGCTTAAGCGAAATCAGCTTTTCAGGCCGGCTGATGTCGGCTCGGGCAGGAGTGAAGTGCACTGTGTGTAAACGCTCTGCATACTGTCTGATCGATGAGTATGCCGTTTTCAAGTATGTAGTATGTAGTAGGCGGTTTCGAACACAGCCGTGGGCTGGAGAATCAAGGGCGCGACCATATCGGAGCGAACATCCGCCTGAGACCTTCAAAATAAAACGCGATGCTGAACAGCGTCACGCTGTGTTTTGAACGTTGTGGGGTTAGTGTGTAAAACGGCCAGAATAATAACAGAATAAATTATTATTCTGCTCATTATAATATCCAGCTGTTTCACAAACACTGAAAACAGCCTCTCACACCATCTACAACACCCAGCCCCCTTTTTTTTTTTTAATTCAAACATGTCAAAACAATGACACTTACTCAAAAGTAAACTTTTTTTTTTAACTTTACATATTCACACCTCCACATGTAGAAAAAAAATTGAAGGATCTTAAATGCACAAGATAGAAAAAGGGGATAAAAAATAATAATAATAATAAATAATTAAAAAACTTCTACACCCAGCCCCTTTCACTTCTATCATGCAGGTTTCCGTTGGACCAACATCAGTCCAGGCAGCTGATATTTCTGTTACTTCCGGTCTGTCATCTCTCCACTTCCGGTCTGTTTCAGAATCAGAATCAGAATCAAGTTTATTGCCAAGTCGGTTTGCACTAATTTGACTTGGTGTAGTTGGTGCAGACGGTAGCTCTATATACAGAATGTGATATGGAGTGTGCGTTAATGTAACGCAGAAGGCGTTTTCATGGGGCTACTTGATGCTTTTATGGGGTAAGAGAGCTCAAATAGACCATTATTGGGGCTGTCAAACGGAGATGACGTGTTTTTAGAATACATTTCATCGTTTAAAAAAATGTTCATAGGATAAGACAAATGTTCAGAAACATCTTTCCATAACATTTCAGAATAGCATCAGGGCTAAAACAGATGAGTCATGTTTGCAAGTTGTTCAGTGCAAGAGGTACAATGGTCTTTCCATTTATTGAGGAAATGCTTTGCAGTAGAAAACTTGTAAATAATTTGAAATAAAACATTTTTAACCTCACATTTCCAGGCATTCTTCTGAAAATGGGACAAATTTGGACCCCATACCAACCACACTCCTTCAGGAGGTTTTCCCTAAATCAACACTTCCATATTGGATTTGATCAATCTGTCTTTGTTGACAGGATATGTACCTCAGACTTTTAAGGTTGCTGTAATTAAACCTTTACTTAAAAAACCTACTCTTGACTCAGAAGTGTTGGCTCATTATAGACCTATATCCAATCTCCCTTTTATGTCGAAAGTTCTTGAAAAAATAGTTGCAGCTCAGCTTTGTGATCACTTACACAGAAATAATCTGTTTGAAGAGTTTCAGTCAGGATTCAGAGTGCATCATAGCACAGAAACTGCACTGCTGAAAGTTACCAATGATCTCCTCGTTTAAGTCATATTTATCTGATAGATTTCAGTTTGTTCTTGTAAATGAAGAATCTTCCTCACACACCAGCAGGGGCGGACTGGGGCAAAAAAGTGGCCCGGGAATGTACTACCTGACTGGCCCACTCAGGGGCCGGGGCGGCAGATGATGGAGGCGAATACTGGAGGCGGATGATGGCGGTGGAACAAATATGTTGATTGTGGGAGACAAAAAAATATGCATGTAAACATTATTGAAGAGATAATGACACATAATTTCATCTGAGGCCTTGATTAGAATGAATATAGTGAGGAAGTGAGGATACTCTCCACAGTGCAGCAGTAGAAGTTTGTTAGGACTCCCAGGGGCAGGTTATTATGCTCCAGGGTCCTCAGGAAGAACATCCTCCTCTGAGCTTTCTTGATGATGTGGGAGGTTTTCAGGCTCCAGGTCAGGTCCTCAGCGAGGTGTGTTGTGGAGAAAAAGGAGTCGGACTGGTCGGGTCAGCCTCTTATGGGGAATTTATTGAACACACCGTCAGAGAGACATGTACATTTCAGCATGCATGGAAATTCCCAATGACAGCTTGTTACCACATCTTATACTCCACATCATCCCCAAACCTGTCTGAGAATGCTGCTACTTCTTCCTCATTGTCTCGGTTGTTCATCCTTACCTTGAACAATATATGGTTCGAGCAGCATCAAGACATGCTGAGAAGGCTTCCAGCAGTGTCCAGGCCCTGCTCTCCCACAGCTGCACCCCCAAGAATTTGAAGCCCATGTATGTTGGAACGTGGTGCTGAATGATTCAGATCCTTTTGAACCTCACCGTGCCTGAAACATCACACGCACGCATGTTGGAACGTGGCGCTCCAAAATCTTCTTCATTTAAACAGGGGTGCAAACACAACCATGGTCAAAAAGGAGTGAGGTAGCGCGGCGCCGGGGCGACAACCCCGCCCCACACACACATACAACAAAATATCAGTCAGACCACAGTTTAAACAAAACAGAACATTTATTTATCATTAATTCCCTTCCCTAAAGGCAGTTCATCTTTGCTCCTTTTTCTTTGTCTGTTTCCCTGTCTTAAGCTCAATTGTGGCATCTAATTTTAACCACGCCCAATTCCAGCTAGTCTTGCAACCCTCATCCAACTGCTGCACAAGAAGTGCATCCTTTTCCTGAAATTCCCTCATCCTGAAAATAAAAATGCAAAGTTGAAGGTTTTAGCTATGTTTGATACTTATAAATATATAATAAATATACAGTGTTGGGTAATCCATCTCCAGAAGTTACAATACTGCTTGTGCTCGCCATTCACTGCACCAGTCAAAGCCTATTATTCATGAAAATTTTATTTTATTCACAGGTATTACATCATTAGTAATCTCCTCCATAAAATGCAGACATTATATTCACCACATTATTTACATGAGCTCAGCTTTGAGAACACAACCTGGTGGACAGTCGTGGAAGTAACAGCTGAGCTCACAGGAAAAAATGGCTTGGATGAATTTGCCCTGGTAGTCCACGGATCTAATTTTTTAATAAAATTATTACTATTATTATTACTACTACGACTTTTCAAAAAGCCTCGTTTTGAATTCCGGTATCATTTATTTTAACAACGAAGCGTTGAGCAATTTAGAGCACTGTAATGCTTGCGTTATACAGCTGTCATCATTGTCATGATATACTCATGTGATGTGCGCATGCGCCCAATGTTGTTACTATGAATCAAACACGCGTGTGATATAGGATATGACAGTTGGAAAAATGTTACAGTTACGACCAGTCGTGTAGTGTTGTGTGTTTCCCGGAATAAACCCAAGAAAGGAGAGAAGTTGTCCTCCTGTGATTTTACCCATACGAGTTTTAAAAACAGCATCTCATATCTGTCTCGCTAGCTTCTATTGCACGGTTTGGCAACTAGCAGCGCGAGTAGGTCTACTGTTAGCCAGAGACGGTCTTTTATGTTAGGATTAGAACTAAGAAAATGTTTGCTGTAGCACTAGCAGCTAGCGCGTAGAGAGCGTAGTTAGAGCCACAGTCTGAATAGAATTCTACAGAAAGAATAGAACGCTACAATTTCTGCGGTCAATGGTGCCGTGCCATATACCCACCAGGGGGAAGTACGGCTCTGATTATTACTAGAGTGGATTAGGATTGCCGGACACCGGTACCCCCCCCCAAAAAAAAAAAAAAAACTCTTCGGATCTGCACGAATCACACAAGTCGCCCAAAATACTGGAAAAAAGCGGCATCCGCCGAAAAGCGCGCCGTTTGTATCCCTGTTTAAATGATGACAGAACTGAATGCATTGTGTTTGGGGACACTGTGACGGCTGGCTTTGGCACCTCGTCTTCAAAGCTTAGTTCAACCGTCAAAAATCTGGGAGTGACCTTTGACCTTTGATCTGAGGTTGGACAAACAAATGAACAATGTCGTCAGGACTAGTTTTTTCCAGTTACGTCTCCTGGCCAAAGTTAAAATGTTTTTAAGTCGTCATGACCTTGATAAAGCCATCCATGCCCTAATAAGTTCAAGGTCAGACTATTGCAGTGCACTTTATGTTAGCGTCTCCCAGTCTTTGTGGGAGAAGGATGTCATGACATTCTCATGACTTCTGGCCTAGTTACATCCTGGGCCTTGTTGACTGGTTCATATGAATATTGTTGATAGTTAGAATGAGCGTGTTTATGATAAACTGCGAAAGCTAGGCGCCTCCAGAGAGGGCCACGTACGCTTGTTATGATAAAACGGTATAAAAGGGGTATCACAAGATGAGCTCGTCGGACATTTTGTACATTCTGTATGCATATTTGCTGTGACAGTTTGTTCAATAAACTCCCCAATGGACGGCTGACCAACGCGTGATTCGACTCATTTTCTCCACAACATAATGGTGACCCCGAATTCGTGAGATTTTGCATCTGGATCCCGGCGGAGCGTGTCCTCTGTGCCCCGACAACCGACATCAGCTGTAACAAGCCGGCAGGTGGGATTTTTTTTCCTACCATTACGCAGTTGATCTCTGTTAGTGGAGCACAGCTGACGGCTTCTTTCAGCTTCCCCAAATTTAAAAGAACACAGGAGAGAGTACGGATTCTGCATTCGGTAAGCTCTTCCATTGCTTTCCTCTGCGCAGGGGGGCTGCTGAAATTGTAATTGTTGAAATTGTGGGCCAAGGGGAGCCAAATGTTTGAATTAAGATAAAATTGGGTGAACAGCAGCTTATGTGAGTTGTAAAGCAGACAGCTGTGAGCAGTTGGTCGGGCTATTGTGTTGTTGTATTTTTGTGGTAATAAAGAAGGGCTAGTCGCCGGCTCCGGCAAATTGTGAATCGGGTGAATTCAAACTGGATTAATTAATAGCTTTAAAGAAGCGGGCAGGCTGTTGAGCAATCGTCGATAGTACCTCTTGCATCCTATCACCCATCCTTCAATGCATTGGGGGAAGGAACACTGACGGGAGTACGGGGCACACTAGACTCATTAAACATACGTGAAAATCATTTTCACTAGTCAAGGAGTAAAACGAATACTGATAATTGATTGACTGGCGAACATTAAAGTTCAACGATTGAATCAATCAGGCTTTCAAAAAAAACTCTGAAATGAAAAAATCCAGTTCTATGAGGAGCACATTTTAAGTATATATGTTTATATCATTTTATATATCTGCTTAGAACTCTTTGGAGTTATCCGAGACCTCAGTATAAAGACATTTTGAGAAGAAAATTCAAATTCGTTTATGTATTGACCACAGGAGATTATTATAAGAGGTCACAGCGAAGCTGATAAGTACACGTCAGCATTTGTTGCATTGGTCAAGAAACCATATCACAAGGCTTGTAGGGAAAACACATTTTGTATTCCATATATTGCCGACACCAACATCTCCTGAAAAATTAAAAGTCTAAATGAAAGAAATTGATAATTTAAAACTGTGAAGATTTGAACGGTGACTGACACAAAACTTTGATCGACTGACTTGGTGTGAGTGTGTGGGACCGGTCTCTGTTTGTCTGTCAATGTGTGTGAAATCCTGCTGTTTTATGTGAATCTAAAAAAGAAGAAAAGAAAAAGTTATTTTGTGTGATAAATCAAGGTTCTGACCTAACTCATCTCATCCCTTGACTTTTGAGTATTGTAGTCATTTTGGGTTGACACATAGAGTTAACACCACGTCTTACATATAATCTTAGGCTACATAAAAATTGAGTGCAGAGACACTCAGATTTGCTTCATTGTTACAATTTGCTTCATTGTTATAGTTGCCGCACTGATAGTTTGTTGAAATAAGGTTTTGTTACAGTGAAGAGCTGTGATTTTTAAACGCTGTGTGTTTATTTCTTTAAGATTCTGTATTTTGGTTGAGTGCATCTTGTTACTATTGATTATTGAATGCTGCTGTGGTTTGTGTTAAGTTTCTAAAGTTCTATTTTCAACAGGCTAGTGAAGGTGTTTGGATTTCAGGGTGAGAGCGAGGTGCTGCGCTGGCACGCTGCTCGTGTGGAGGCGCGCTGCTCTGTCCTTGACATTCTTGTGCTGGTTTTACACTCACAGATGTTCGTGCGTAATCACATTTTCTTTCCTTGTGTCTTCCAGGGGCACTTTATGGTTGAACTGTAATAATTATTAGTTTTCTTTAGGTAATGTGCTAATTGCGGAGTTGTTATCAGTCGAGTAATGAGGGTTTCGCAATTCTAGAGGAGAGGTTCTGTCTCTAGTCCATTTGAATGTGACATTCCTGATAAAGAAAGTTTTTCGCTTATGCATTGTTTCTGTATCTTTTGGTCTGTATTTTCCCTGTCCACAGCGTGTTAAATTGTATTTCTTTCTCTTTCTTAACAAATGCCATTTTGAGGTGAAGAATAGTGCAACTGTTATTTCTGTGTTGTTTGGTTTGTATTTTTTCTCTGTCCAGCTGAAAGTTTGTATTTCCTCCTTTTTCTTAACTTGTCACAAAAAGTGTGACAAACGCCATTTTGAGTTGGGGTGTGGTTCAATTGTTATGTCTGGTTCAATTGTTATGCTTGGGAGGAGTTAGGAACAGCCTGGGAAGTAGACTTAGTGGTGTGTTCATATTTGATTGGTTACAATTCACGTGGTTCGCTGGAGGCGGGCTTAGAGTTGTGGTCATATTTTATTGGTTAGAAGTTACGTGTCTCAGACGTGTTTCATTGGAGATAGATTTAGAGGTGTGTTCAGATTTCATTGGTCAAAAAATATTTTTATTTCATTGGTCCGAATTGACGTAGCTGTGACGTGCATTGGATCATCTGGATTGGTGGGAGACATTGTGTGTGGATTGGATCGGTAACATCCGGATGTGAGCAAAGGTTGGGGCAACGCCTTTAGCCTGAGTCACTTCAAACAGAGTAAGCATTAACTGAGCTTTCGATTAGCAATAAATTAACATTGGGTAGGATTAGTAATACAGCAAGTATTGATTAGCAATCAATAGTATTGATTAGCAATAACTAGCATTGATTAGCAATCACTAGCATTGAATAGCATAATTAGCATTGAATAGCATAATTAGCATTCAATTAGCATTGGTCAACCAGGAAGCTAGTATTGATTAGCAATAAGTAGCATTGATTGGCAATAGTTAGCATTGGTTAGCATTATTAGCATTTGTTAGCATTTCGTTAGCCATAATTAGCATTGATCAGAAATACAATTAGCATTGATTAGCAATAGCAATAAGGCAAATATTGGTTTAAATCTTAATTAGCAATAGGTTAGCATTTATTAGCAACAGCTAGGAAGCTAACATCAATTGGCATTGGTTAGCAAACATTAACATTAGCAATAATAGTAACCAAACTCCAAACTAGAAGTCAAAAAGCTAAAGTAGCCTAACATTGAATTAACATTGGTTTAATTTAAAAAACAAAAAAAAAAAACAAAAAAAAAAAACAACCTAGAACATAAGCTTTCAAAGCTAACATAGGCTAACCTTAACAGTAGCATTGACAATATCCAATCCAATAATTAGCTGCATCTAAGCTAAATTTAGCCGAGCATTAAATTAGCATTGATTAGAGTTAAATAATTAGTTAATTTAAATTGAAAAAAAAAAAAAGGGGGAATAAGAATAATAAATAAGGAAAATTTAGAAAATAAATAAGTAAATAAAAAGAAAAAGTCAAAAGTCAATAGAAGGGAACTAACTAGGTGAAACAATGGATGTGACAACAACAATAATCATCAGCGCCAAACATCCTGAACATTCCAAAGATATTAAAAAGATATCTCTAAAATGGGAAAAACGAACAAAAAATAACGTCTCACCCTGGCCGAAAGGTGGCACTTTCAATGTAACTACCTGTAAGATTATGGAACAAAGGATTAAAGCTTACAAACCAAAGGACAAAAGCAAAAAGAGACAGGAAAAGAGAGAGCTTGAATTAAAAGTTTTACATTTCTTTGAAAATGCAGAGCTATATCCAACACTGCCAGGAGCAGCAAACATACAAGGAGATTCTGAAATAAAAGATCACAAAATATCTCATGAACGTCCAGAACTACAAATAGCTACATCAAGCAGTCATGGAGCTCCTGAGCCAGACGCCGTCTGTAATTCAGATCAGGCAAGGGGACAGCTCCCACAATACCAAAAATCACCCGAACTGGCATCTCCAGTTCAAAAGGCATCTTCTGAAGAACATAAGAGTCCAACAGCGTCAGCACCGAGTTTGATAGAAATGACGCAGGGACAGTATGTGCCGTGGCAGACGCTCGACCTAGGGGGGCTGGTTGCTCGATTGCCGGACATTCACACAGGTGCAAGTAGATGGATAAGAGCTTTTGAAGAAGAAGCTGTGCATAAACTGTTGACTGTGGGACACATTAAGGCAGTGTGGGCACTGTGTTTTGGAACTTCTACCATGGAGGGCATTTTGAGACACAGTGAGAATGACTGGATGTTGAGCCACCGAGCTGATGGAACTGACTTTAATGCATATCGAGCTGCACTCTGGAGAGCGTTACGAGCTGAGTTTCCTGTAAGAGTGGACCTCGAAGCATTAAAGGGGGAGCCACTGTCAGAAACAGAGAGTCCAGCTGTGTACATTGCACAACAATTGAAGAAATGGAGACAAGAGTCTGAGGGAGAAATCGAGAAGAGCCCAGCTTGGGTGACATTGTTCAGAGTTTCCATCAAAGAGGCTCTGCCTGCCCCAGTTCAGGGGCGGCTGGAGGATGTGGTGGGGTTGAATTCAATGTCACATGGACAATTCCGAGACCACGTGGTGCATGCAGTAAACAAATACAGAAAAGAACTGAAACGGAAGGAGCAGGAGAAGGATATGCAAAGGGAACTTGCACGGTTGCAGTTAGAAGAACTGCAAGCGAAGCAAGAAGTACGAAATGAGGCCATGACAGCGGGGGCCGCTGAACAGCCATCACAGGGGCAAGTCCATCGTCGACCCGGTCAAAGGTCAAGAAGAGGTGCACCTGGAGGACGAAGGTCCTCGGGGGCATGTTGGGCCTGTGGCGAGAGGGGACACTTTGTTTACAGCTGTCCGAGAGCACCGAGAAACCCGAGTGTTCGGCAGGACCGTGGCCAGTCCCTGTGGGGCGGAGCAAGTGGCCCGGCAGGCCCATGGCATTCCTCTGGCAGAGGAATCCCAGTATTGGTTTACATTGACATATAGAGGTAAGAAGTACACTTACATCAGACGTACTCAAAAGGGTTTAAAAACCGCCCTCAGGTGTGTCATCATTACAAAACAAAACAAAGTTTCTGAATTTAAAATTTAAATGTGCCACTATTACGAAGTTCTAAAATTTGAACGGAACAAAGTTTCTAATTTAAATTTTAGCATTGATAGTCTGAATTAGAGTATCTATTTAGCCCATAGGGAATTACTGATATCTCTCCATCCCACGTGGAGGGAGTAAGAAAAGCGCCATGTCCAAAATAAATAAATAAATAACTAATGAATAAATAAGTAAAATTAAAATAAAACAAGTATGATCTTCTTTTGGGAGGATTATGCAATAAAATGTGCTTCCTCTGGAAGGAATCATGAAAAATCCAAAGATCAAAGGTTGAAAGCACAACTGGAGAGGACAACCGAGGCTAAGTTAGCCTTTGAAAGTTTGAAACAGAATTAGCAAGAGTCATCCGAAACGGGCAACATTAGTCTATGAGAAGCCATTTTTCTTATATGTCTCCAATAAAAACCATAAGATTTCAGAACTAATAAATCAGAGTAGGTATGTTGTGACTCGGACAGGATGTTTGCAGGTTGTGCATCTTTTGACACATCCAGATGTGATTACAGAAGTGTACTACATCGGATCCTGCGGATGTCATTTCACGTGAGTTTGAAGGAGAACCGCATGAGTGTGTGGCAGAAGCTGTGAGATACATTAAACTGAGACCTGACTTAGAAGCAACTTCACTTGTGCAGGCTGACGTCACTTATGTTGTGCATGATTCATGTTGTGAGATCATTTGGGTAATCATGAGGTTTTGCAGTTGTGAAACAGGAAGGTGAAAACTTTGTGACGGTGAAAGCTGAGAAGTGTGAACAGCCATGTTCGGCACAGTTGGCTGAACTGAGGGCACTAACGGAGGACTACAAGCATGTCTTAAAGACATAAAGACCTGGATGACTCAGAACTGTCTGCTTCTAAATTCAGACAAACTGAAGTCGTTATCTTTGGACCTGAGCGTTTCAGGGAGAAATTGTCTAGCTATATAGTTACTCTAGATGGTATTTCCTTGGCTTCTAGTTCTACAGTGAGGAACCTTGGAGTTATTTTTGATCAGAATTTATCATTTGACTCGCATATAAAACAGGTTTCTAGGACTGCCTTCTTTCACCTTCGTAATATTGTTAAAATCAGGAACATCTTGTCTCAGAGTGATGCAGAAAAACTGCTCCATGCATTTGTTACTTCAGGATTGGACTACTGTAATTCTTTATTATTGGGCTGTCCCATATATTCTCTGAAAAGCCTCCAGCTGATCCAAAATGCTGCAGCCAGAGTTTTGATGAGAACTAACAGGAGAGATCATATTTCTCCAGTTTTAGCTTCTCTTCATTGGCTCCCTGTTAAATTCAGAATAGAATTTAAGATTCTTCTCCTTACATATAAAGCTCTTAATGACCGAGCTCCATCATATCTTAAAGATCTCATTGTAAGATATTTTCCTAACAGAGCACTTCGTTCCCAAACTGCAGGTTTACTTGAGGTTCCCAGAGTTTCTAAAAGTAGAATGGGAGGCAGAGCCTTCAGTTATCAGGCCCCTCTATTGTGGAATAAGCTGCCAGTAAATGTCCGGGAAGCAGACACCCTTTCCACTTTTAAGACCAGGCTTAAAACTTTCCTTTTTGATAAAGCTTATAGTTAGGGATGGCTCAGGTGATCCTGAAACATCCCATAGTTAAGCTGCTATAGGCCTAGACTGCTGGGGGGCCTCATCTGACACACCTTTCCTCACTTTACTCTCTTTATGTATATGTGATATTATTATGGTCATTAACTCGTGTTTCCCTGTTCCAACAGATATCCTTTGAATGGTGTTACAGTGTTTGTTGTCCCCTCTTTTCTGTCCTCTCAAACCCCAGCTGGTGGAGGCGGATGGCCACCCTTCCTGAGTCTGGTTCTGCCAGAGGTTTCTTCCTGTTAAAAGGGAGTCGTTTCTCTCCACAGTCGCCTCAGGCACGCTCAGGCCGGGAGATTGGACCGAAAAACAAAAAGTTTTCAGTGCAATCTGTTGGTTTTCTTAGCTAGGAAATTGTTTTTGAATTGGCTCTATATGAACGAATTGGATTATTTTATGAATTATGATTATTATTAATTAATTGAATTCCAATTGGCTTGAATTGGACTTACTATCTAAGTGCCTTGGAATGACATTTGTTGTATTTGGCGCTATATAAATAAAAATGAATTGAATTGAATTAACGGAAGCATGTTGACTGGTGAAAGGTAAGGTTACAAATGTGTACACAGATTCTGCATATGCTCATGATATTTGCTATTTGTTGGAAGCAGTTTGGAAGCAGAGAGGGTTCAGGAGGTCAGACGGAAGTCCAGTGCGACAGGAGGTCCAAATGAAGGAGCTGATTGCAGTCATGAAAATTGAAAATTGGCAGTGATAAAGTGTCAAAGAATCGTAAAGGTAACGAAATGGTCAGTAAGGTAATAACGCGCCTGATGAGGCAGCGAAAGTAGCATCAAAGTGCCAGCTTGCTGTTTTGGCACCAATGGTGTTACTGGAGCCAGAGGTCGCGCCACCACAAGGATATTGGTCATACATATTGGATAAATAGTCGTAAATTTTTTTTGGTAAGAGAAGTGATTCATCTGTTTGTCTTTCCATCAGAGATTAGCTCAAATAATGGTTAAGTGTTTGTTTAGAAAAGTGCAAGAGGCATTCTGCAGCAGCTGCGAATCAAGCAGCGCTGTGGGGCCGTTTATCATCCACAGAGTCAAGGGATGGTTCAGAGGATCAAAGGAACCTGGAAAGTGAAATTGAATTGAATCTGTGCTTCAACTAAACTAACTAGATGCTTTGCTGCTTGCACTAATGAGCTTTCGTATGCAGACTCATAGAGTCACGCCCTAACACCGCATAAAATGCTAACGGGTCGACCCATGCCGGCACCTCAGGGAGAGGTCCCTTTAAAGGGCCCCCACTTGAGCAGGTGCAAACAGAGTGGACAGCTTACATGAAGCAATTAACTGCAATCCACAGAACAATCTATCTACAGGAGGAGACCAGAGACTTGAGTCTCGAACAGCTGGTTGAGAGGCCAGTGGTGCCAGGCGACCAGGTGCACATCAAAGTGTTCCGAAGGAAGTGGCTTGAGCCAAGACGGAAAGGACCGTACACAATGGTGCGAGCAACGTCAACAGCAGTTCAAGTGGAAGGTAGCAACACATGGTACCATTTGAATCACTGCACTAAGGTTCGAACTAAAGACACAGTCGGAGTCAAGTCCGAGGGAAAGGATTAACAAAAGGAAGAGGTTAAGATTTCTGACACTGTGAGCATCCAGGTGTGGGTGTTGGCCGACAGCATGGGCTCAGGAGAACGAAGCCTGGAGATGTTGGACGGGATCCCGCAGACAGGAGAGGCTGGAAGGGTCCCGTGATGAAGCCACCCCGCAGGGAAGTAGCCAGCCTGGGTCAGATGAGTATGATGCAACAATACACACCCACTCAGACCATGCCACGCCACAGACTTTGCCACCAATACACACTAGAGCTAGTCGTGAAGAGGTATCTGCTAAGCTTGAATTTAAGTTCATGGAATAAACGATTTGAGGAAGTGTGGATCATGGGTCCGGTGGAGGAGACGACCAAATCACCGCCTCTGGACGCCACAACAAAGGGGCAATCTGGTAAGATCATGTCAGATTGGGTCAGAAGTAGTTGTTCACAATGGTTGTAAGAACAGAAAGATTTCTCGTGGAAGTCTAGGGGGATTTGATACCATTAGCACTACGGGACAGAATAATCATGTTAACCCAAGAACAGACGGAGTATACATGCACAGGTAGAGACAGGAAAACAGTGTAACTGTGGAAATGGGTTAAGGCAGCACAGGATATGTGGTATAGATGGGCATGGAACACTACGAGACGCAGACGCTCCAGGAGCATTGCCTGTTGTTGTTCCAGAGCCACACACCTTCAGGGACTGTGCAGTGGTCCAGCAACGGGAATGCAGAGAAGGTAGGTTCACATCGGCAGAGGATAAATGGTTATTGTTTCCTATGTGTGGTATTAAGTGCAGATTGATGTTTGGGCCAAATAAAGTACATAGTTATTTTCAAAATAAGGGAGGGCCACAAATTGGAGTCTTCTTGTGCTGAATTTAATCTGAGTACATCACAGGATGGGCCAGATTACGATGGTGAGTTTGAATGCTTTTGGAACTCACGTAGGTAATACTACTGTTAAATGAAACCAATATTTATTGGGATTTATTTATTTGGATCAAATTGTGAAAATATAGAAATGATCATTTTAACTCTATATCTTTTTGGGGATTAGACACACCCAGTAGCTGAGAGTTACTGGATGTGTGGAGATGATGTTTTGTTAAATGTGTTGCCCAACAGGTGGATAGGTCTTTGGGCACTGGTGAGGAGGAACACATCAGTTGTGTTAGTGTATGACAAGGTAAACGAGATGCGAGGTTTGGATGTGGAAAAAGGGAGAGTTAAAAGGTCTAGTGATGACTACATCAGGGATAAGCACGTTTACTTGGATGCAATAGGGCAGCCGAGAGGGATTCCTTTTGAGCTCAAAGCACGCAGGGAGATCGCAGCTGGATTTGAGTCTATTTTGCCGTGGATCATATTTAACAAAATGGTGAGTGGACTAATTACATATAATACAACCAACAGGGAATTCTTAGCTACACGAGTGAAGGGTTTCCAGGCTTTGGAGAACAACTACATGAGACGAGTATGATGGCTTGGTAGAACAGACAAGTTTTAGAATGGATATTAGAAGGGAAAATTGGTGTTTGCCAGATGGTTGGGGAAAAATGTTGTACATTTATACCCGGGAACACTGCAGCTGATAGAACGTTTACAACGGCCGGGAAGGAGTTCAGAGAACGGAGAGAGGAGCTGACGTGTGATGCTGGTGGAGGTGAACGGTGGTGGACTGGTCTGTTTGGGATTTTGGGAGAAGGGGGAGCGATGGCAGTTAAGGCGGGAATAGCAATATTGTTGATAGTGAGGATGGTTTCCCTATTGGTGTGTTGCATTATACCCATTCTGAGAAGGTGTTTGCTGCAAGTGATGTTCAAACGAACAGTGGAAGGAATCTGGAGGCAGATGACCATGCGAGACCAGGTTTGAGGACCAACGCATGGGAGAGCGGGTCAACGAATGAAGGTTACCAACGGACGGTTCACATGATTCTTTCCTCGAGTGTGGAACCAAGTATAGCCTGACAGGGAGAAGAGATACTGAAGATCTCTTTGATTGGGAGTGACGTACTGGCGACCTCTCCTCCCAGAGTTAGCTTAGCAGTTCCAGACCCAGCCGGACGGATGTTCGGCCAGAAGCAGACGACACCAGAGTACAGGAGATGGGACGGGACTGGAAGAGCTGCATTACATTGCATTTTATTACTATTGTTGTGTGATAATCCATAATTTTATGTATTGTACTTGATACAAAACGGTGATTAACTGATTTGATGGTGATGTATTCAGTCTATGTGTATTATCAATCAAAACTGATCACTGATATGTCCATTGCCATTTGTGTTAGTCGACTGTTCGGAGTGCGACCTTGGTAAAGTGGTCGGTCGCCAGTGGGGGGGGGCCGTAGGTGAGTTTTCCCAAGATAAGAACATGAGTTACGAAAGTAGCAGCCGGTGGGTTTTTCGCACCTATGCACTGCGAACAGTGGACAAGTGTGATGGCAATGTAAGACTTGTAGTGTTGTTGAATTCAATATCGTTTAATTTAATTTAATCATTTAATGTGATTCGGGTACACATATATATATTCCTTTTCATTTATTCAAAATGGTCCCGTTGATTGATATTGTAGAATTATTAGGATGATTTAGTGTTGATTATGTTAATTAATTCTTAATTAACTATGTGGGATGATTTTCTTTCATTTTAGATTATTTCTTTATTAAATCACTGATAAGTGATTTCAGGGGGGACTATGTGGGAGAAGGATGTCATGACATTCTCATGACTTCTGGCCTAGTTACATCCTGGGCCTTGTTGACTGGTTCATATGAATATTGTTGATAGTTAGAATGAGCGTGTTTATGATAAACTGCGAAAGCTAGGCGCCTCCAGAGAGGGCCACGTACACTTGTTATGATAAAACGGTATAAAAGGGTGTCACAAGATGAGCTCGTCGGACATTTTGTACATTCTGTATGCATATTTGCTGTGACAGTTTGTTCAATAAACTCCCCAATGGACGGCTGACCAACGCGTGATTCGACTCATTTTCTCCACAACATCTTCTCTTCAGCTGGTGCAGAACGCTGCTGCCCGTCTTCTAACCAACACCAACAGACGTGTGCACATCACTCCTCCTCCCTCCATCGGCTTCCTGTCCTTTATAGAACTGATTTTAAGCTTTTAATGTTTGTTTTTAAAGCTCTTAACGGCCTCGCCCCGTCGTATTTATCTGAGCTTTTAACAGTCCTGGTAGAGCTCTGAGGTCAGCAGATCAGTTTCTTCTGGAAGTGCCCAGGTCAGAATACAAACCGTGGGGTGAGCGAGCCTTTTCCCAAAGCTGCCCCCAGGCTCTGGAATAAGCCCCCCATTGACCTGCGTCTTATTTCTGACCTGGGCCTCTTCAGATCCAGGCTAAAAACCTACTTATTTAGGATTGCTTTTAATACCCAGTAGTATGATGACACTTTTATCTTATTCGATTTTGTTGTATTTTATTGCTTTCACTGTTCTTTTATTGTTTTTACTTCTTCTTCTCTTTATTTATTACCTGCTGTAAAGCACTTTGCAACACCGGAAGGATTGTCTGTAAAGGGCTGTAGAAATAAAGTACATTTACATGATTAAAATCTGCATGCTATTACATTTGTTTGTGACAGTTGCATACGTCACCAAGTCTTTTCAGATAATTGCTACAAAAATTCTAAAAGGAGAAGACAAAAATGAACACAAAGCCATAATAAATATATTTTATTTATTTAAACATTAACACATAATTTACTTAAAAAGATCCTGGAATGGAGAAAGGCAGATAATCAAATCTTTACACCATATAAAAGGTACCATCCCAGGTAAGACTAATCCCTGAACATATTATCATAAAAGGTAGGTAAATGTAAAATATCATGGTATATCATTTATATAATGAAAAACAAAGACTGCTCACCATGAGGCAGTTCAGGGGTCCGTTTCACAAAGCAGGTTCAACAAACTCTGAGTTGATCTACTCTGAGATAGAAAACTCTGAGTTTCCGGTTCCAGAAACGCTGATTTGAGTGAGTTTAATCAACTCTGAGTAGGTTGACCTTGAGTTCAGCACGTGCACCACAACTTTAAAAAGCCAGTATCAATAGAGCCCCGATTCGACTAGTTACCATGGTAACGGGGAAGAGGAGGGCTACGTTTTTCACCAACCTGGAATTGGAAATCTTAATGCGCTCATACGGCGAGTTTCAACACGTTTTTAGAAATAAGTGCAACACCGCTGCAGCAGCGTGACGACGTGGGAGAACATTGCTGCTCGGGTCAGTGTGGAAGTTTAAATGTAGTCCTTTGCAATCACAATAATATTACAGGGAAACTACTTGAATGGTAGCTCATTCATTTATTTCATTTAGGTGCAATCCCACGGGGGAGAAGCGCACTTGGCAGCAGTTTAAGATGAAATATAAAAACATTGTTCAAACAGGTGAGACCTCGGCATGGAGGTACCTCATTCTGATCATGTTTTACACTGTAAAATAAATATTAAGTGGCTATTTGACTGTGCAGTTATTTTATCCCCAACATAATGCTGTTTTCACACACATAAATGTCTTCTCATCTATATCATGTTCAGTTAAATAATTTAGCCTATTTAAACTAACACAGACTTCTACTGAGCCAACAGAAAGAAGGCAGATGCCCGTAAAACGGGTGGTGCCCAGCACCGTCACCTCTGACGGAAGGCCAGTGGCTGAGGGAATCCCGGGAGGGAATCCACCCCAAGAAACAGGTGCCTTTATATAATACAATAGGCCTATATATATCTTTTTTAAGCCTATTCATACAAATATTTATTTGTCTTTTTTTCTTTTGTCCCAACAAAATTCTGATGGTGCCACTCAAAAAGATAATTGTCTGGAAATGCTAAAACATCTATGCGCGGTCTGATAACCATCTCCCGATGAATATTATATTAATAATTCTCTGCGCAGTAATGCTGCTCCTTCATCCACGGGATCGTTGTCTAAAGGACATGTTGGTGAAAACAGTCGCCTCCTGCTGTGCCTGATGGACTTCTAGAAGTAGAAGAACTCGCTCTGCTGACTGAATGAATGAGGAAATCAAATGGCTGAAAGAGGGCGGAGACAGAGAGTAAAACCTGGTCCTGACCAGGTTAGGTTCATAGAGTCTGTTACTACGGTAACTGACCGAGAGCTTAAGTAACCTCTCTTTGTGAAACAGGCTAGAGTTACCCCTCTTTCTCTGGTTTGAGTTACCTCCCTTTGTGAAACAGAAAATTCAGAGTTTCCCTCGTTTCAGGGTTAATAAACTCAGAGTTTTCACTAAACCTGCTTTGTGAAACGGACCTCAAGTGCGAAGGTGAGCTGAACAGCTATAAACACAAAATCAGACGCTGGCTGAATGGAAGCTCATTAAAAACATCGTAACTGTGCAATCATACCACAGCAACAAATGCCATAAAACTACAAAACACTTTGTTAAAATCCTATTTCTAACTGCTGCTAATAGACAGTGTTGTGCGTGAACGAGTTCAAAAGAACGCGTTCATTGAACACGCTCATTTTTTCATGAACGTTGAACTGAACGCAACACATTTTTTAATAAAGAACTTGAACGTGAATTAGTTCACATTATGTGTCATGAACGGCAGACATCACTGTAAATGAACGTTGGAATTTGTTTTCCATTGAAAACTGAGTGACATCTGTTTTCTCTTTTGAAACGCAACGAGAGAAATTCCTCCCTCCTGTATTCTCGCTGGTGCCGCTTAAATCATGTATCACCAGACAGAAATGGTTTTGACATTGTGTGCGCAATGCATTATGGGCAACGTAGTGTCCGGCTGAGAATAGTTGAATAACATACTGGCTTCCACACGACGTTACCCGTGATGAATTGCAGCAGAGCGGGGTAGGCATAGCAACGCCGCGTAGCAGGCAACGACGAGAGAGAGAGAGAGAGAGAGAGAGAGAGAGAGAGAGAGAGAGAGAGAGAGAGAGAGTGAGAGAAAGCGCTGCAATTAAAAAAAATGGCTAGTGGAAGTGATGGCACGGAGACAGACACCGATTCTCCTTATGAACATTTAAAACAATTTTACACTCTTGCAAACCAAGACCCCGACGGCATTTCATATTATATATTCTTTTTTTAATTAAATGCTGGTAGATTTCAGTGCACTAAGTATAGAACTGGTCTACCTTGTCTGTACTGCTGCAAGTTTCATCACCTGGTAAGAAACACAGTGTCATGAGCAAATATCTACACTGAGCAGTTTCAGAACGTATAGTGATTTCTAGCTCGTAGTGTGAAAAAAAGTATTTATTTGAATATCTCACGAAAAAAGTAAAATGAACTGAACTTTGAACTAGTTCAGAATTAAAGCAATACAATGTAACTTCTCAAAAAGCCCACTATGGAGCTCCCCCTACAGGCTTGGAGGTAATGTACGGTTACACTGTCGTAAATACAACACCCTTTCGCTTTCACGTTTGTTGACGAACCGGCGAGGAGTCAGAAGGTGCAAGCTATGTCGACCGAGAAGGTAAGAGTAATCAAATGTACCTGGGAGCGGGAGAGGGGTCTATTTGTTTTTGCGGTAGCTGTGCCAGAAAGCAAGTCGAAGTACTTCCGCTCAGCTCCCGGGCCGCTCCAGCAAAGTTACATAGCGCAGTTTTTCCAACTCAGACCCCCGAAGGGCATAGGAGACAGGCCAATTGTAATATTAAAACTCATTCTAGCTGCACAATTTTTTTCAAGCTGTTATTTTAAGGTAGAAATGTTACATAGTAATGCTTTAAAATTGTGAACTTTGAACGTGAACTGTTCACTTTGAGCATGTATGAACTGATCTTGAACTAGTTCATAAAAGCTGTGAACTGGCACAACACTGCTGATAGAAGCCAAGTCATTCAGGGACAGAGATCAGCTGCGGCCGCAGTCCACTGAAATCCTGTCTGCCTTTGTCACGGCATTGTGAGCAGTGTAGTGGTCCAGGAGATGTCTCCATGTGGTGCTGCACCTCAGCAGCTTCTGGTTGCCTTTGACAGAAGACGTAGGAGGAAGAGACGACATGTTAGTTTGGATGTTACACCTGGATACCAATCGACTGCAACAGCTCATTCTCATATTTCAGCCTAATTGAAAAATATCTTTAATCCAAATCAAGCGTCATCAGCCCACACAGAGGTGGGACTGGTGCTTCCTGGATCTTAACCACAGAGACCCTCTGGGACCGTTTCTTTCCACTGGGGCAGGTCAAGTAAGGATGGCAATCAACCAGAAAACGAATCAGCCTGCCGCCAAGCTTATGTTAGGCAGATACAATGTTGAGCAGCAAGTAACCTCGGAGTGTTGATAGACTCAGATCTGACTTTCAGCAGCCACATCAAAGCTGTCACCAAGGCAGCTTTTTACCATCTCAGAAACATCAACAGAATTAAAGGTTTCCTCTCCCAAACAGACCAGGAGAAACTCATCCATGCATTCATCTCCAGCAGACTCCATCACTGTAATGCTCTTTTAACTGGACTTCCCAAAAAGAGCATTAAACATCTGCAGCTCATCCAGAACGCTGCTGCTGGAGTTTTAACCCGGACTAAGAGATCTGAACACATCACAGCAGCTTTAATATCTTTACTCTGGCTTCCAGTCAGTCACAGAATATATTTTAAAAGCCTGCTGATGGTTTACAAATCCCAGAATGGTTTAGGCCCAAAATACATGATATGTTCAGAGAATATAAAGCCAGCAGAGCTCTTAGATCCAAGGACTCAGGTCAGCTGGTTCAGTCCAGAGTCCAGACTAAACATGGAGAAGCAGCATTTAGCTGTTATGCTGCAAACAAGTGGAACAAACTGCCAGTGGAGATTAAACTTTCACCAAATGGAGACATTTTTAAATCCAGGTTAAAAACATTTCTGTTCTCATGTGTCTATGCATGAAATCTGCATGATATCTTTGAACTTATCTGGACTGTTTCTTGTTTATAAATTCCATTTAAATTATTTAATTTGTTTCTCTTTATATTCTTTTTTGTATTTTAATGCTTCTTGCACTCCCTGGTGCAATGCTTTTATTTTATGTAAAGCACTTTGAACTGTTTTGGACATGAAATGTGCTATAAATAAATTTGACTTTGACTTTAACAGGAACCGTGCAGCTCTCACAAACAGATTGTGATAGAAGGTGAGGAAGATGGAGGAGTTACTTCAACAACCAGCAGAGCAAAACCCACTCCAACCCAGAACCTTTACCACTTTCTGTCCATTTAAACTTCCATGTTGGTTCCAGTGGCTGTTTGGCTTCAGTTTTTCAGACTCTTAAACCCTTGTTAGGGTTGGAAATAAATCTGAGCCTCTCACAACATCTACTGACTGAGTTGGACCATGTTCAACATCTCATTTCAGTGTGTTGGCAGATTAAACTTAAATTAAACAGTTTAAAAAAATGAAAGCAAAGTCAAAGTAAAGCTGGACAAAGGGAAACTCTTGAGTTTAAGACGGTGGAGGTAACCAGAGTAAAGTCTGATTTATGGCCGTCGGGGCCGGAAGGTGAACAATCAATCACCGACTTTGGGTTGAGATTGGGTGGTTTAGCGTAGCGCCGCCTACTGATCGGGAGGTGAACTGCCTGGCGTGTCCGACAGCCCGACGGAGAACTTGGAAAGGTTTAAAGCCTCTGCGTGACCACGGAGTCGGACTGACGGATAGCGACGGAAAAGCATACGGAGGCCTTTAAGGCGGTGCATCCTGAGGGAGTGGGGAAAGTCTGACATTTTGACATGTCATAGAAGCCACAGCACTGGTGTTTTCATTATGGCTTCAATCCATGGAAGGGAGGGGCTGCTTTATTGTCATGAGTCACTGGGACTCTTGATCTCACCTGCGTTCCCCACCGACATTTTAAAGTGAAGACGTTGTCTGTTAAATAACACCCCAAATGTGAACACGAGTATTGTCACAGAGGAAAGGGCGTATCCACTGGGGACCATTTCTGTCTGCACACTGACTGATAAACCCACATTTCTTCTATCTTTTAAATGGATGTAACAGGGTGTGGCTGAACTCAGGACTGCAGCCCCTCTAAGTCCCACTCGGTTGAAGTTTCTCATGTCCCGGCAGCCGTCTCACCTATGATGCACAGGCCCTCCTTGGCTCTGGTGATGGCCACATTGATCTGGTTGGGATCCCCAACAAATCCCACATGTTTGGACAACCAAGCGGGGCTGGGTTCCCTCTCAATCTCTTTGCTTGGAAGGGAGCACACCGTGGATAAAATGACGTAACGCCATTCGCTCCCTGAAACAAAAGAGATTGTTTGTACTTGAGGATTTCTGTTGGAAATAACTGGTGCCACTTCTAATTCCTCCTTCAGCATGACTGAGCAGGACTTTGCAATTCTTTCATAACAAAAGCACAATTTCCCAGTTATTAGCTCTGGCCTTGTATCGGGTTAGAATGTTGTGCTCTGATGGACTTACTCTCAGTGAATGTCAACACACAAAAAGCTCACTGAAAATATTTCATAAGCCTGAACCAAAAAGGCTGTGTGCCACATGCAGTCTGCTGTGGATGCAAAGTGTGCTTGGAAGGCTCAGGAGGAGTCTACTTGGCTGATAAATGGGGTTGGCTTATTTCAGTGTTGTTTCCATCAGATCAGTTTCATTCCTACACCACAGAGCACCTGAACATATGTCAAAAACTACCCCAAAGAGAGCGTGTGGAAACATGCATCTTCCTCCCACTGAATGTTAAACACAAACCCATCTGATCAAACTTCTAAAGTTAGTCAACTCAGGCGCACATGTAAAAAAAAACTAAAACATACAGTCCACTACAAAGACTTGGCTGTAATGCTTCATTCATAAAGGCAAGGAAAGTGTTACCTTGGCTTTTTGTGATTGTGGTTACTGTGATTTGTCCCAAATTCCTCCTCTTCAGCTCATCTTTGATCTCTGATACTTGAGCGTTATAAGGTGAAAGAACCACAATACTTCCCTGATCCACTTTTGCTTTCTCCACCAGCATTTCAGCAATCTCTGCCTGCAAAGGAAACATGGCCATCACTGAAAAGACCTGCAATGTTCGGAGGATCGATCATGGTTAGGGTAGCTTCCTCCCACCCTGCAAAAACATGCATGTCAGGTTAACTGGTGACTCTAAACTGACCCTAGGAGTGAGTGTGAGTGTGTGTGTAAGTGTGTGTGAGGCCCTGTGATGGACTGGTGACCTGGCCAGGGTGCACCCCCCCTCCCGCCTCGGCTGGGAGAGACTCCGGCCCCCCTGTGACCCTGAAGTGGATAAGCGGGTAAAAAATGGATGGGTAGATAGTTATGGTATAAGATGAGTTGCAAATGTGAAATGCCAGAGCATAGGCTGAGTAATGACTCAGCACACATTATGTCAGTGAAAGCATTAGTCCATGTCCACACATTGTGTCTTTCACTACCTACTGCAGTGTTTGCATCCACCCAAAGCTGTCATTACATCTGTATCCCTCAAACCACTCAGGTTCCTCCTCAACCGAGGAATCGCGTGTGAGGCAGCCATATTCTGATATGCTGTTAGCAACCCTTCATACACCGAGTCACTGCTGTCCAAACCAGCTCTCCTCAGCACTTGGATAGCTCACTGGATTTTAGATAGAAAGGAGCTTTTTGAGACATGTTGCTGCCATCAAATTCAAGATGAGCTAATACATTTGCATGAAACAAAAAAGTGTCTCACATTCAAAAGTGGTTTTCTATCTCATACTGTGAAATGAATACTGACATACTGTTTTATGAGATCTGCTAATCATTGCATCCTGTTCGTGTTTCTGTGTGACAGGCTGTCCCATCTTTTTGGCAGTATGTATACGCTGTATCGTCGTGCAGAGAAAGCTCTCTCTGCCTTTTTATCGTTAAAGCTACCTCACAAAGCACAATGCCACATGTTGACTCCAACTCAAATGATATATTTTTTCATTTAAAGATGAGCAGGAAAGTGTAAGTATGCGGCACAGCACCACTTTGTCTCTCTCCTCCGTGTTGGCTTTGGAGTTGTTGTTTCCCTTGGCAGTCTTGACAACCAGACGGACAGTGTCCCCCTTTATGTGTCCAAAGACCACCGGCATTGTCCTGTTTTCAACACGAAGGACACTGCTTGGCTGCTCCACACCAGTCTGAAGCATGCCGTCATAAAATTCCTTTGAAGGGAACTTGCAGATGTCCTCATGCTGTTAAAGTACAACATAATAACATGTGTATCATACAGCATATGCTGAACTTGTAAAGAAAGTGCATATGGAATATTCTTACCATTCTGTACTGAGTGTCCAGCATCACAGCCCTGTTTCCATGGAGTTTATCATAGTAGCGCTCAAACAGAGACCTATCCACTCCTAGTCTCTTCACATGCTCATTCCTCACAACGGGTCGTAGCTGTTTGTGGTCGCCAATCAGAACAATCTGCAGAGTACACACAACATAAACATTACTCCAGACAGGATGGATGCAACCATTTCTGGATCCCTGCATTGCTGGAGTTTATAAACCGCAGGGCGGGGGTAATATTTTAGTGTACAGATGTGGTGTCAGATCGGCCTGACGCTGGGTCTAAAGGAAGTGGCGTTGGACACGCTCCAAAGCCGTCTCAATTCTCCTCTCTTTCATAGAAACTTGGCTAATAGTTTTTAAACATCACAGGCCACATTACATTTGATTGTAATCATCATTATTGTTATTACCATTATTATCAAGGAGAACTGTGACTTTGGAACAGGTTACAGGAAAGCTGAGAGAAAGCAAGGCACCTGCTGGGGTTTGTTGCAGACTAATGGGATCAGAGCCTGGGGTTCAGTGGCCATTGCACATTCATCAATGAGGATCTGCCGTGCGCTGACTGAGAGCCTCAGGCTGGGGGTGGAGGACTGTGTGCATGTGCACAGTATGATGTCGTGATGCTTCAGCTCATGTGCTCGAGCTTTTCTGAGAAGCAGTTTGTATCTGTGAGGAAAAGCGCACCATCATTAGCTCATTATCAATACTGTTGCTTTTTTTAAACTTGGGATTGATTACTTGTTTAAATGACATTACATGATTACATGACTGTATCTACAGTAAAGTGATGACAAGACACTCTCTTTGGAATGAACTGCTCTGTAACTTACTCCTGCAACTCTTGAGAAGTCAAGTCCTCTTTACGTTGAATTCGTTCATCAAACGTCCTTATTTCACCTGCACAGGGGTTTGGGTCCTCTCGCATGCGATGATGCAGAGTGATGCTCCTACATCCATGAAAAACATTACATCTGTGAGTATGAAACTGCGCCCCCCCCATCTGCAGCAGCTTGTTGGCTGGTCCTTACCTGAGCTCTGGCTTGGAACGATCTTGACGGAGGGTCCTTGGGGAGAACTGCAGGACGCAGTCTGGATAAGGGTACTCAAGCATTTCTACTTGCTGGCTGTAGACCCTGAGGATTCTTAGACTCTCTTTAAACCTCATCAGGTACTCTGCATCACATTGTTTGAAAAATCGATATAAATCAGTGTAAAAAAATGCAGGTGAAACATCAGCACACCAAGTAACTCACCTGCTACAACATCAACAGACTTGTTGGAAGGACCACAGTAGAGAATCACTTCTTTTTTCTCCTTGTCTTTGTCCTTCGGGTCATCAAATTTCCTGAGCTTCTTGGCATTCATCTCAACAAACCAGTACACTATGTACACACCCACCACTGTCTTCCCAGTTCCTACCAGGCAGACAAAGATAAGTCAAGATAAACCTTTTTTTAACCAGGACAAAAATCTCTTGAGATTTAAAATCTTTCTTTGAAGAGGGTCCTCAGAGCAGCGGCAGGGCGGGGCTCTTTGGGTATGTAGGCTGCCCGGAGGGCCACGTTCCCAGTTCCACAAGGTTGCCTGCCCCTCAATTTTAAATGCTCACTATTAGAAAATATGGAAGAGCCAGAGGGGCGAGGGGAGGGGTCTTCCCCTGGTTGCTGGCTGCTTGGGGTGTGAGGGGCCGGGAGTTGTCCTGCTGGTTTGGGGTCTGTGGTGGCTGGGGGGCTGCTGGCCCCCTTATGTGCCCGCTGTGCCACTCCCCAGCAGAGTTGGGGGATGGATGCGTGTGCTGTGCGAGTGTGTGTGGATGTGTTTATTTTTTATTTTTATTTTTATTTTCTGCCTCTCCCCGCTGCTCGTGGCTTCACGTCTCGACTCCCGGGGCGCTTGCCCAGGGGCACTGGGACGTGTGCTCACCCACTGCGGTTGGCTGTCTGGGGCGCCTGGCCCTTTCGGGTGTTGGGTGGGGCCTCTGCCGGGGGGTTTGGTGGTGCTCGGGCTCGCGGGGACCGGTTCCAGCGCACCGCCCATGTCTGGGTGGCGGGGGCCGGTGGGCTGTCGCCTCTGGTCACTGGGGGGGCTCTGCCCTATGCTTGTGGGGGCTCTGACCGGGGGCTTCCTCTGCTGTCTTCTGGGGGTATGCGTGGTTGTCCCTATGGTGGGCTTCCCAGGTTCTGTGCTCTTTGGGGGCTGTTGGTGGCCTGGGTCTGGGGTCCCTCTCTGTCTGCTTCTGGTTGCTGGGGGGGCGGGGCTGTGGATTGTGGCCCTATACACTGATACACTCATAATTAAGCATGGTTATTATGTGGGACCACCTATGTGTATTGCATGTTCATGCACACACACACACACACACACACACACTCACACTCACACTCACACTCACACTCACACTCACATTCATTAGCCCAGTAGCATGCTCACTAATCAGTTGTTGTGTTGTCCTGTGGTTCGAGGTCAGCTGTATCCACAGTTGTGTTGTATGTGATTGCTGCTGCTGCTTGTGTGTTTGTTTGTTTGTGTGTTTGTTCTCTGCTTGTCTGCTTCCAGGTGCTCCTGGTGCCTCTAAGGCTGGATTCCCCACAAAAGCCGTGAATCGTCTTCAGTTTTGTTTTTACAGGTGTAGCAGCTGGTTGTCTGATTTTTCATTGTTTTCTATGTTTGTCTCTTCATGTTTCTGTTCCTTTTTTCCCTTCTTCGCTCTCCCTCTGTCCCTGTCCCTCTGTTCGGCACTATCACGTGTTAAGTATTGTAACAAAAATAAATAAATAAATAAGCAGCTGATGGGCATCAAGGGGAGCTTTACATTCATAAAGCTTCCCTTGGCAAAGCAAATGTGTTTGGCATAAATGGTATTCAGATTACAATTCTGCTGCCATAATGCTGGACAGGACAAGGGGTTAAAAAAATAAAAGAATCACTTCAAATAAACACCATGCCAACATAACGTCACAGAAAAAGCTTTTTCTCACATACATACATGCATATGTGCATGGAGTATAGGTCAAGAAAAAGCTGACTAACTATTTCTTATACATTTCATAATATGTTCTTAGAATATTTTCTGACATAGTTTCCCTCTGGGGTGAATCTTTTCTCATTTCATTTTTTCATACGCTCATTGCAGCAGCGGTCAGTCATAACACCAACTGATTCTGCATCTCACACAGAGTTTCTGCTCTTACCAGGCGGTCCCTGAATGAGAGTGAAGGTGTTATTCAGGGCGGTCTCCACAGCCCGATTCTGACTGTCGTTAAGCTCTGGCAGTCCACCTGGAAGCTTTTTCCTGCTGATCTGCCACCTTGACATACTCCATTCTTCAACTGCGTACAGAGAACACAACTTAGAGGTTTTCTAACAAGTGGTGAAAAAATGCTGAATTTGAACCAATTTGAACAGTTGGTGAAACCTTTTTTTGGAATGCGCTGCCCCAGTGCTATTCTCTGAACAAGGTCACAGGCTGCCCTCAGGCTCAGAACTGCAGTCTCTTTCCGGCTGGAGCAAAAGCAGCAGAAACACACTCATTTCAAACTGAGAGGAAAAAAGGTCTGTTTACTCAGATGGAGGTGATCACAGAGCAGTTGATTCAAACGATAAGGAAGGTAAGATGAAACTGACTCACATGTCAGGCAGGAGCTTTGGGATTAGTTCTACTGTGAAACGAGTGTTTTTCTGAAAAACACAGTCGGGAATGCTTTCCATTGGCAGGTGATTTACATAGAACTCCACTTTGCATTCAGAATTTTTTGTTTTTTTCTTATCTTCCACTTTCCATGTGACACCGTGAGCCACCCACGTGAACTCTCTGGGGTCCACTGGGGTGGAATGCTCCAGGGCAGAAGTCAGCTTCAGACCTCTTTTCCGGATGCACAGGAGGCACTTTGCCAGGTTGCATTCGATGCACCATCGCTTGATCCACTCCTGAAGTAAGACGAAGCTTCCTGTCAGTGTGCCTGGCTGCTCTTGACTGAAGCTCACCTCCAGGTTCTCAATGATAATGCTGTCACTTTCGTCCACTGCATTTGAGGCAGACTCCATCTCACACAGTGGCTTCCAAATGTGCACGTACTCCTCTGTGTCAGCATAGTTAGCCTTTGAAGGTTGATGTGCAAATCTGGAGAAGCATGTGATGGGGCTGTGGACGTGGTCCACGCAAATTTCAAACTTTGGTCTGATGCGCAGCAACTGAACAGCTGGTGTGTCGGTACATCTCTTCTGCTCTGATGTCATTTGGACCTGGACGGTGTCGCCTGGCTGCAGCTGAAGGGTGACGTCCACCCAGTGCTCACTTTGTTCATCCTTTAGCTCTTGAAGAGGCGTAGAGGGGGGTGGCAAAATAATCTGCTGCTCTGCATTACAGCCCATCAAGACAGACTTTGCATCATCCAAATCTCCATTTTCAATTGCTTGACTTACAGTTTTCCATGTGGTCAGTGGAAGCCTAACACATGGAGCGCAGACTGGCATCAGATTCAGCTGTTGGTGGATTTCCATGGAATCAGCGGCATATATCCGTCTTTTCCATTTGAGAGAGATACTGTGATTTACTTCGTCATAAAGTGGTTGGTCCTCTAACTGTAAATCTTTGTACATGATGGAGATGCTCACAGGAAATATGTTCTTGTTGAAGGGAAATGACATGGCAAAGCTGTCTGCTTCCTGATCTGCACGAACAACAAAGGCCAACTTTGAAGCACTTTGCTTCTTCATGCTTACTGCATAAGAGATCTGCTCGGATTTTTGTTCATACGCTTTGGCCTTCTTCATGTTGCACTCAAACTGACTACACGAAGTTGTAATATCTGTTCGAGTGTATTGGACATCCTTGTCACGTATGACAGAGTGTAGGAGTCTCTGCACGATGATGTCCATGTAGCGCCTAATGGGTGACGAGGCATGTGTGTACGCTGGTAAATTTAGAGAATAGTGGCCAGTGTTTGCTTCGTGCGAGGAGTTTGAACGGATGACAAAAGCTTTACGGGAGCAACGTCTGTAATGATCCATGACTGGCTGGAGCAGAGGGTGAATGTCATCTGCAGCCACCAGGTCCACCATTTTGTCTACGTCGCCCGCTGTGGCAGCTGACTGGATATCTTGCCAGACTTCTGTGAGTATGCAGAAACTTTCACAGCTTGGGCTTTGCTCGTCGTGGGCAACTTTGTGCCGCACATGAAAAGATAGTGGTATCAGTTCTCCACATTTCTCCTTGAAGTCTTCTATCTTCTCAGGATCTGGCTCTTGCTGACAGCGGAGGGGTGTGCGGGACCTGGTATTTAGGTTATGGAGCAAAGTCTCTGATGCATGTCTGTTAAACAACACACTCATTTCTTCAATCATCAGATGGGCTTTGCGCCTCCCAGGCAACCTGTCATCATCAGTCTGTGAATAAGCCCAGTCCAAAAGTCTAGTCCTCCGTCGAGCTTTGGCAAAATGATAGGCCACTGTGACACAGTCCTCTACCGTATCAAAACTGGATCTCTCTCTGTATCTTTCAGAGATTATGTCCTCTGCCTCTTCATATGATAGCTGTCTGTCTGAGTTGATCAGGGAGAGCTGAAATGTGGGCTCTGCTTCAGTCTTGTGTGTGTCCTTTGGCACTTTGAACATAAGTGAAACCACCCTGCGATCCTGACCCGGCAGAAGACTGAAGAGTCCAGTGCTGAGATTTTTAGGGAACATATGAGTGGGTTCTTCTCCTTTGCCATAGTAGGTACAGCCACGCTTTTCTGCATTCATATCTAATTTACTACCTGGCATCACACAACTCGCCACATCTGAGATATGGATTCCCAGCACATAATGGTCTCCAACATCCCTGATGCTGATGGCATCATCCAGATCTTTGGATCCTGCCGGATCAACAGTGAAAGTGATGGCCGCTCGTTCATCCTGTCTGTCTGTACCATCTTCATCTGATAAGGAGAGACCATCGGTTTCAAGTGTGGGGGCCGCAACTCCAAATTCTTCTTTTTGCAGCCAAAGCCTGTCACCTAAAGGTCCTGTTTTAGGGAGAACATCTGTGACTTTCCCCAAAGGATAGAAACAATGTTCTTTCCAGCCCACAACTTGCACTACAAATATACAGTCTCTCACTTCTTTCAGAGGCTCCAGTGTGAATGTCCAGTAGCCTTCACTCTGCTCCCACACTGGAATGAAGTTACGTCTGTTTTTGTTGATCAGTATGCATACTTTGGGCGCACTTATTTTCATGGGTATCATCATCCTTTTGATAAAGCTTCTGGTGGGATCTTTTTTTCTCTTGCTGTGATCTTCATCCTCAAGGAAACATACAAGTTCCCGGGCAGATTCCTCTCTCCTGATGATGCTCACCACCCTTGGCGTTTGTTCTAGCGTTGCTGTTTGCACGACCACTTCATCTCCAGTGAATGCCTGCCCCATGTTTGCTCTTCCCTGGATGCTTACATGTCTGATGGGGCCATGAAATGGAAGAAAAGAACCTCTGTTACACCACTCCCTGACAAACTTTCCATGCTTGTACATCTCTGGTTGTTTATGGCATAGCTCCAACAGATCGTTTTGAACATCAGTGACTTTTGCTTTTTGCTTCTGGTGACTCCGGTCTTCATCTTCCACACCGTCTTCATCTGAACTATATTCTGTTTTGAGCTGTTCATATTCATCTCTCAGCTCCTGAAGAATGGCATCACTGACAGTGTCTCTCTTATCCACATCCACATGAGCCTTTTGAAAGCTTGCAGTTTCCATAACATCTTTTTCAAAGAAATCTTTGGTGTAATGCTGAGGTGCAACACTCTTCTTGCTGCTGCAGTGGTCTATGAAGCTCTTCCAGATTCCCGAGCATTTCCCAAAGCAACAGAGGGCGGCAGCATCTCCGACTACAACCACCTGAGACTGAGCCCTGGTCATTGCAGTGTTTAACACTCGGGCATCATTGAACAGCAGCAGACCAGGCAGGTGCGACACTTTGAGGCTCTCACGTGTTTGCACAGCTGTTATTACCACTGCCCTGAACTCTTTGCCTGTCAACACAGTAGGAAAGTTTTCATTATGTAGAATGATAGTGATATGTCAGACACAGTTCCTTTATGTCGAACATAATGGATGTATGATGCAAGAATGCCTGAGGTGAGACTAAAATTACCTTGCACATTTGCAAGAGTTTCAACCTTGACTTCAGACAGGCTTTTGCTGGACAGCGCTGTTCTTATTTGCCGCACCTGTGAACCACAACAAACAGCAGAGATCATTCAGTCGTTAGAAGTCTGACAATACTGACAATGAGTTCAAAAACATCCAAGGCAGGATCACAGGAATGCGCCGCGCTACGGTAGGCGTCGCTGGGCGTCGCTGGACTTTGAACTGCAGCAACAGTCAGCCACATGTGATGGGATTGGCTTTTCATCACTGTCAAAGCACTAACGTGGCCCACAGTTCAGTTTGGTAGTGCACAAAATGGAGACAGCTCTTAAGTCTGACATGCAAACCTGTGAATGGTACCTCACTTTGTCATTACTCCATGAAATGTTTCTCTTTGAGTTTGATGATAGAATGATAGTCAAAACAGAAAAGTGCTCACCTGAGAACCCTCGGACAGAATGCAGATGGATGTCTGGGCCTTGGGTCCCCAGGTGGATGGCCACTGTTTGAGAATGTCTTTCACTGCTTCCACCACTGCAGCAACCTCTTGTTTGTTGTACCAGGACATAGACACACTGTCCAGGAGACATTCCCCCCTGACGTGATGGAATTTCAGAGCATGACCATTTGAGGGAGCTGGAATATCTCCATTAGCGCTGATGACATCATTTTTTCCAACGTAGAAATAGGTGGAGACAAATTCCACAATTTCTTTGGTCGAGCGATAATTCTCACTGAAAATGACTCGGCTGTTCTGGGCAGCGTCACACTTTTGGCCTTGATAGTAGTGGAACAAGCGTGTGAGGATTGTGCGATCCGAACGGTGGTGTTCATCCACTGAAAAAAGCTGCGGTCCCATTTGCATGTGATCTCCAGCTAAGACAACTCGGGTGTTTGGCCCAGCAAGACCAAGAGCCAACAAAGCTTCACATTCCAGCATCTGGGAGGCTTCATCGATGAGAATGTGGGTGAAGTAGCCCTCTACAAGCTTTAGATTGTGAAAATGTCTCGCCATTGATGTGGTTGTTATGACTATGTTGTGGTCATCCAGGGTGGCTTTTGTAGGTGGCAGAAAATTCTGTTTATCTTCTGAGAGAAAACAGTATTTCAAAGTGATCTCGTCTGTGGCAGACAAAGCACTCCCGTGTTTGTTCGCCTTTATCCGAACTGGCCTCAGTCCATCTGGAGTCTTGCTGATGATTGGATGGAAGTGATCTCTGACATACAGATCTGCAGAACTGAAAGATAGGAAAAGTGAAAACTTATTCCAACAGTACAGACTGAAGCAAAACAGTTAGCCAACTGCAACACTTAGAACAAATAATAGTGCCTGTAGTGCCCTGTGCATGCCAACAGTGCCAGTAGTGCATCACTCCAGTTCTTTGAATCCAAGACTTTAGATACGATTAAACAATGAAACACCAAAGGTCAGGATGTGAATACTTCCTGTTTCCTTTTTCCAAAATAAATTTGTTTTTTTAAACACACTTCCTGAAGCTTTTTCTGTCTACACATATAGATATTCATTTGGCTCCTCTGCGCTGGTCCTGTGATGTCATGTGCTGGCAGCCTGTCCAGGATATAGCCCAGCTCTCGCCCACCTAGGACAGGCTACCCCAGGCTAAGGTACAGTTTCCAGCGCTAATGCTAACAGGCATTCGTGCACTACTCAATGAGCTTCATATTTTTCCTCAACTGAGTGAGCTTAATAGCTTGATTCTTTTGGTTTTGATGAGAGTAAAAATCAGAATCAGCATTATTGGTTAAATATGTTAATGTTCAGCATAAGGTGTGTCTGTGTGTGATGCAAAGAGAAAACTAAAACACAAAAACACCCAGCTCTGAATCTGGCACTGTTGCTACACGCCCACACAAACCACATACTTACCCACATACTTCAACAGGTAGAACTGGAATGGTCTGTATTACCTGTTGGTGTGGGTGCAGATCAGCACTTTGTTGAGAGGGTGCTGACAAAGCTCTCTGGCTGCTGTAGCAAGGGTCAAAGTCTTCCCAGTCCCAAAAGGGCCATAAATGAGGAGAGGTGCCACAGACTTCTTCCCGTCACAGTTCCCTAGGATAAATGCAACTGCTGCCTTCTGCTTGGTGTTCAGGTCACAGGAGACACTGCTGACAGGAAGGCCACAGTTTCGAAGGTCTGGCAGGACCCTGCTCGTGTCAGGGAGGATGTCTACGGCTGTGTGCATGCTGCAGAAGCGGAAGCGATCCAACTGAAACTGCACCTCCATTTGATACGATTTATTGCTTTTGAGTGCGAGATCAGAGCAGCATTGTTTAGACAGCAGCAAATATATTTGTTTTTTGCCAGTTTTGTGAGGCAGAATGCTGGCTTCGTAGACCTTGGAGTTTGGATGACTTGAATTGAAAGGGGCTACCAGGCCTGAGCGAATGCTGCTCTTCAGGACCTGTCCCTCGGGGCTGTCCACTGTGAGCGCACAGGGAATCTGGACAGCACAGAACAGTTGTCCTCGGGGAGACGCTGTGCTATTCAACACATCCATTGTCATTATTTCTCCACAAACATTCAGCCTGAAGCAAACAAGCAAGAAAAAGCTTTTTAGTAAATAAAGGCAAATCAAAAGATGTAGAAGATAAGTGATAAACAGCATCTTACTGTGAGACGATCTGGTGTTCTGCTTGCTCCTCATCGTACAGGAACTGGTGCATCTGTTCTCTGTAGTTCTCAGGGGTCAGAGGGGCTTGCTTGTTGTGGGAGGGTCTGTGCACTGAACTGATCTGTGGAGGCTGGTACTTCTTTAACATCTCCTCCTGCTCTTCTGTCCTGGGTGAACAGGGGATTACAACCCTGTTCCCTCTGTGCCAGCGCGCTGCCTGCTGAAATGTGGCTCCGTGATCAGCGCTGGCTTCTTCACTCTCATCAAATGGCAGCTGGCCTACTCTTACTTTGAGTCTCTTCAAGAGCACCGGTCTCATGTCAAAGTCCAGCACGAGCCACTGCTGGTAGAGGCCTGGGAGGACGGACGTGCAGGTCACAGGGATGGAGTAGGTCTGCTCTCTGCTGAGAAACTGTGCACCTGACGCGTAGACGCATGGAGCGGAGCTGTCGTCACCGAGGCTGAACAAAGCTCCAGGCTCTTGTTTCAGCAGCGCTACGTGCACAAGCTCTCTCTGCACAAACACATGGGGCCAGTTAGACTTCCATTCAGAGCATGGAACTTTCTTTACACTGTCATGGACATAAGCAGCTTTTAAGATGTCTGATGCTTAAAGCACGTCCAACAGTTTGCAGCTCTGAACTAAAGGTGGGATTTACAGGATTCCACGTGTTGTCCCCCCTCCTGCACAGAGTGGATCCTGCTGCTCTGCTTCCCCTGTGACTGTTATCAGAGAGACTGCTCTCTGCATGCAGCCTGAACCCAATCTGACCGTTCATGCCATTACAACAGGCCTGACCTGATCCCAAAGTCTTCTTGAAGAAACACAGTGGGATTGTGACGTTTGACAACTGCACAGCATCAGCTCCACTTTCTGAGCACTTGAGCCTGGTAAAAGCTCATTCTGGAGACTCCTTTGGTCACACAAATGCAGATTCTGTCTCTCAGGTGAAATCTGTGCCCCTCACTGCTGCTGTACATTCAGTGAGTGTGCACGTTCACAGCCCAGCTGTGAGCTCCTGACTCCACACAGACCAAGAAAGACAAAAAAAAAGTTCAAACCAAAAAATGTACCTCGGTCTCAACTCGGAAGTTCCATTTCAGCGCCGCACTGGTCCCCTGGCACTCTACGCTTAAATCTTCATCACAGGACACGCTGACGTCATCAACTTGCTCTGATATCTGTTTGAATTCAATACAAATGAATCAGTGCTCAAATGATCCCAGGTGAGCGTTCCTTTTCTTCACTGGTACAGCAAACAAGGCCAAACCATGACACAGAGAGACTGAATGACATTCTAGGAGTGTGTGTGATAAAGCTGGAGGAGCATCATACTTACAATGTCCCCTTCATTGCTGCTGTTTCTGTAGTGGTCCAGCAGCCTCTGGTTGTAGCACATGAGACCCTGAGCTTCTATGCTGGCCCTGATCTCCCGCTCCTCTGCAGCACGCATCATCCACTCCTGCAGCTCCTCCTCAGAATGAGCTGCAGGACAGTTGCTGCCATACTCACAGCTCTGTGCTCTAGGATGAAAATGTCAGTTTAACAGTGAAGTGGGAGGCTTCCATGATGAAGGGGGGCTCATGCTCTACACATCTCTAGAGATCCTCTAAGATCTGCCAAACAAGTTGAAATAAACACATTCCCTTCTGCTGTGTGCATCATAATGAATGAGAACCAAATCAGAACTGACTGAAACTATAACTCTCATGTCACATCAACATCAAATCACTGCATGGAGAAGGTGCCTGCTATGCTTGAGATGGAGGACACCCCCTGTTGCCCACATTTTTCTCTTTCTCTACCTCCCTCCATGTCTGCTCTCCATCTCGGCTTAAAAAATAAAGCGTTTTGCTTCTCAAAATAATATGCGTTCAACAGAGTAATACATTTGCATCACAAAATTGTTCATCCAGAAAAAGTCAGGCCTCACAGTGGCTTGGCCCTATTTTCTCTCCCTTCGTATCACTGCCTGCTGTGCACATCGAGCAGTCCCCTGCTTCCCAGCAGCAAACACTGTAACAGGCGTGGCTGTCGGCAGGCGGCAGCAGGCAGTGATACGTAGGGAGAGAAAATAGCAGGGGGTAAGAAAATGTTCATAAATGATATTGCTAATATGGGATGTCATACAGCTTCATGTCAAAAGAGGCAAACTATCCCTTTAATCTGCACTCAGGGGGTCTGAATCCAGCTAAATTCCCTGTTAGCGTGCCTATGATGACCTGCTCATCTTACCATTTTGAGCTGCTCTATCGATCCTTTTGCTGCAGAATGGGACTGTGTGTGCTGCCCCTGTGCGTGGGAAGAATGAGCGTGGCAGTGCAGCCTGCATGGCGCTCCGCTCAGGTGAAGGTAGTGCAGCTGCTTACCTGTCGCACAGCCACAACTCAGCCCGGCGGCTGTGTGGAGCCGGGCGTCCTCTCCACCTGGTGGTGGTGTCCTGGGAGAGGAGCTGGGCGTGCTCTAAGGAGGAGCAGTGCTTGTAGAAGCTCTCTGGAGAGGACAGCACCAGGAAGCAGACTTTACAGAAGATGGTGGTCCGCTGGGGCGTGGCCTGCTGCTGTCGGCTCTGCTGCAGGAGGTGAGGCCGGACAGCCAGCCCGCTGTGCTCTGCCTTCCACACAGCCATCTCCACCTGGCTCTGGGCGGCCTGGCAGTGGCCGGCCTGGTGCCAGCAGGGCTTGCCCTGCCTGACATGACTGCAGTACGTAAAGTGACACTTTGGGGGAAGAGGGCGGACCTGGCTGTAGATGTGCTTTGTGTTGTTCTCTGATAGATGGTACACTAAGACCGGGTTCCATTGGTGTGCTGCGTCTGCGGAGCAGGTGTCATTCCACCGCTTCACTGTTAGCTTCTGTGGACGCTCCTGAAAGCAGTCTTTGCAGAACTCAATGAACTCACCAGAGAGCTGCTGGAGTATGCGTTCAGCCGCTGCTTCGGGTGTCAGAACACATTCGGACTCAGTTATACGTCTGATTAGCGCAGCTCTATCTATGTTCTTCTCTCTGATGTAGTTCCATATAGCGGCCTCTTCTGAGCTTTTGGCATAGGTGCATCCCTGACCCAGGTTGTGTTTTGTACATCCTGATCCCTCCACAAAGTCATCACACACTTTGTAAAGGACATTGAGACCAATGTTTCCACCAGTGGGCCGTTCAGAGATTTGCCTCCACTGGTTGGAGCTTTTGCTTTTGGCTAAAAGCAGATTTCTACCACACTTATGTATAACTGGCTGAAGGTTGAATGTTATTTCCTTCACCTTGACGGAGCATAATTCACACGCAGCCTTCAGATCTAGCTGTGCAAAGAGCAGAGGTCCATCCCCATTGGGCTGCTCAGGCCCTCTCTCAGACTCAGCTACTAGATTACGGAGACTCTGGTGGTTGAGTCCATGCTGCTTTTCAAACGTCCACACAGCAGCTTCCTCCGTGCTTCTTGCAAAGGTGCAGCGGTTCTTATGCTCGGTGCAACCACGGCCCTCCTTGAAGAACCAACAAACCTGATAGTGACTTGGGATTGGAAATGTGGGCCGCCTGGAAACAGGCCTCCATTTGCTGCCCCCTTTGGCCTTGCAGAGCAACACTGTGCGCTCACACTGATGCTGAGGAGATGTCACGCTGTAAGTGGTTTCTGTCTCCTGGGCCGAGCACCGGGAACAGGCCAGTCTGAGGTCATGTGTTGCTAACAGATGAGACTCTTTGGAACCACCTGCTGACATTGTGAAACAGTCAGAACGCTTGGCCCATCAGAATGTGTGACGAGTGTCTGGCTTTGCTTCAGATTGTCTAAAAAAAGAAGAAAAGCAGCAGAGAGAACAGCGGGACGATGAATCTTTCATTGTAAAGAGGAGTCAACAGTCAGCCAGGTGAACAGCAGCAGCCCTCCCTCCCTCCCTTCCTCCCTCCCTCCCTTCCTCCCTCCCTCCCTCCCTCCCTCCCTCTGCGGGTAGTTAACTTCCTGATCTAACATCCGCCTCCAAAGCAGCCTGGACACTCGTTTAGGAGAATCTGAGGGAAACTTTTCCACCAAGCACACCACCACAGAGCCCACTGCTGACCAGTATGATCAGTGTCTGAGCTGACATGAACTGCTTCTTCCACTCAGAGGAAAATGAAGCTTAAAGTCTGACTGTACTCCATAAATCCCGTATCCACAGAGTCAGGTGGTGTTACTGATTACACGCACGTGAGGACCTTCTTTTAGGTGGAACTAGTCTAAGGTTCAGAGGCCTTAATCTGGATTTTTATACATGAGCATAACTTTGCGTAATGCCAGTGGAACAACTCTGGGATAAGGGACGAGATAAGTTCCATATGGAAACACGCAGATGCATATCAGTGGTAGAGTGATTTATTACTGGAAAGGACTTTGCTCTGATTGCTCAGACGGAGTATCAGACACTGATAGGAAGTATTGCATCACTTCCTGTTACCTTGCTTGTGCACTGTGGAATTTCTTGCTCCGCTTGGACTACTGATAATCACTTTATTTCGATCTATAACTTACACAATTTTGCATAGTTAAACTCTATAGCTTACCGTTCTGTTCTAACACACTCCTACAGATCTTTAATCTTTATTCTCACTTTTTAACGGTGTGTCTGGTTCTCTAGCGTAGCATGGCCACCAGTTCTCTCCCTCCATCTCCTGCTTTCACCTGCTCCGTGTGTCAGATGTTTAGTTACTCCTCTGCCTCCTTTAGCGATAATGGTACATGTAACAAATGTAGTCTTTTTGTAGTTTTGGAGGCGAGGTTATCTGAATTGGAAGCTCGGCTCTACACTGTTGAAAATCAACCGATAGCGAGCCAGGTCCCTTTTGCCAGTGTGGAGCCACCTAGCGTAGCTAGCTCAATTAGCCTCCCCCTAGCAGAACCTGAGCAGCCAGGATTACAATGTGACTGGGTGACTGTCAGGAAGAGGCATAGCTCTAAAGTCAAGCCCGTTGTTCACCATCGACCTGTCCACGCTTCTAACAGATTTTCCCCACTCAGCGACACACCCGCTTAAACCTTTACTTAAAAAACCTACTCTTGACTCAGAAGTGTTGGCTCATTATAGACCTATATCCAATCTCCCTTTTATGTCTAAAGTTCTTGAAAAAATAGTTGCAGCTCAGCTTTGTGATCATTTCCACAGAAATAATCTGTTTGAAGAGTTTCAGTCAGGATTCAGAGTGCATCATAGCACAGAAACTGCACTGCTGAAAGTTACCAATGATCTCCTCTTAGCCTCTGATAGCGGACTTGTGTCTGTGCTTGTCCTGTTGGATCTCAGTGCTGCATTTGATACGGTCGATCACAGTATCTTATTACACAGACTTGAACATGTTATTGGGATTAAAGGAACTGCATTAGGCTGGTTTAAGTCATATTTATCTGATAGATTTCAGTTTGTTCTTGTAAATGAAGAATCTTCCTCACACACCAGAGTAAGTCATGGAGTTCCTCAGGGTTCTGTGCTTGGACCGATTCTTTTCACTTTATACATGCTTCCATTAGGTAACATTATTAGACAGCATGGCATTAATTTCCATTGCTATGCTGATGATACTCAGCTGTACTTATCTATAAAACCAGATGAACCCAATAGGTTGGTCAGACTACAAGCATGTCTTAAAGGTGGGGTAGGGGATCTTTTTCTGGAACATTTTTTTACATATTGCTTGAAATACTCTTCACACCCCCATTGCAACCAATTAATTAAAAGTTTTGACACAAATATGAAAAGTTTTAGTGGCCTCTAGAACGTACAATCTAGGAAAAACACTATCCAATCATTGTGAACGGACCGTTCACAATGATTGGATACTGATGCCGTCTATCAAACTGCAATCTGCTCCTCCCTCCCCCTCCTTCCCCCTGTGCGCGTACCCTGCTCCGTGAACGAATTACGTGTCCAGAAGCTTGGCAGGAAGCTAAACTAGAGCCAGCTTGGCTAGCACCTAACATTATTAAACGTATAGTTATCATATACTAAATACTAAATACGGCAACGATCGATGCTTGCTGTCAGAACAGCGCTCGTGCACCTTCGTGCTCGTGCGCGTTCATGTACTCTAGAGGCGTGCCTTCGGGGGGAAAGTGAAGAAAAGGGTTGGGACTTTTTACCTGTGTATTTTCAAAATGCAGCTTCGCTGGACTCAAAATCCTTTAAAGACATAAAGACCTGGATGACTCAGAACTGTCTGCTTCTAAATTCAGAAAAAACTGAAGTCGTTATCTTTGGACCTGAGCGTTTCAGGGAGAAATTGTCTAGCTATATAGTTACTCTAGATGGTATTTCCTTGGCTTCTAGTTCTACAGTGAGGAACCTTGGAGTTATTTTTGATCAGAATTTATCATTTGACTCGCATATAAAACAGGTTTCTAGGACTGCCTTCTTTCATCTTCGTAATATTGTTAAAATCAGGAACATCTTGTCTCAGAGTGATGCAGAAAAACTGCTCCATCCATTTGTTACTTCAGGATTGGACTACTGTAATTCTTTATTATTGGGCTGTCCCACATATTCTCTGAAAAGCCTCCAGCTGATCCAAAATGCTGCAGCCAGAGTTCTGATGAGAACTAACAGCAGAGATCATATTTCTCCAGTTTTAGCTTCTCTTCATTGGCTCCCTGTTAAATTCAGAATAGAATTTAAGATTCTTCTCCTCACATATAAAGCTCTTAAAGGGGAACTCCGGGGCATTTGAAGCGCATTTCCATTGCTAGAGGTTGTCAAATACTGACGGTAGGACACAGACTGGTGCAAATAGGCGCTCCCTGTGAAGCGATTGCGCTGTTTGCGCAGCCTGTCATGCTAGCCAAATACGTGGTGGCTAAGGGGCAAGAGCTAACCCTTCCACGTAAAACAACAACTTGCACACTGCAGAAACGTCACACCACTTTATAAACCATCCGACAATAAAGTCACAAGCCTTACCATCAAAACCATATGCATGGTTCTCACATTACTGGCATGGGGACGTTACAAAACAACTTTATAAACAGCATGTCACTTACCGGTTGTTTGTATGCTCGCGTATGTGAAAGCCCAAAAGAGTCAATGGACGATAATATCATATACAAAACAATTATCTTCTCTAGAAAAACTGCGTTCAAGTATTTAAAACATTACAACAATACATGCCCAGTAATATTGACCGAGCTCCATCATATCTTAAAGATCTCATTATAAGATATTTTCCTAACAGAGCACTTCGTTCCCAAACTGCAGGTTTACTTGAGGTTCCCAGAGTTTCTAAAAGTAGAATGGGAGGCAGAGCCTTCAGTTATCAGGCCCCTCTCTGTGGAACCAGCTGCCAGTTTGGGAGGCAGAGCCTTCAGTTATCAGGCCCCTCTCTGTGGAACCAGCTGCCAGTTTGGGAGGCAGAGCCTTCAGTTATCAGGCCCCTCCTCCCCCCTCTTTTCTGTCCTCTCAAACTCCAGCTGGTGGAGGCGGATGGCCACCCTTCCTGGTTCTGGTTCTGCCAGAGGTTTCTTCCTGTTCAAAGGGAGTCGTTTCTCTCCACAGTCGCCTCAGGCACGCTCAGGCCGGGAGATTGGACCGAAAAACAAAAAGTTTCAGTGCAATCTGTTGGTTTCCTTAGCTGGGAAATTGTTTTTGAATTGGCTCTATATGAACGAATTGGATTATTTTAAGAATAATTATGATTACAATGAATTGAATTCCAATTGGCTTGAATTGGACTTTATTATCTAAGTGCCTTGAGATGACATTTGTTGTATTTGGCGCTATATAAATAAAAATGAATTGAATTGAATATGATGGATTAAATGATCACGACAGAGATCAATATACGCTGGTTATTCACCAAGGAAGCGTGGTGTATCTAACAGCAGGCCCGACTCTGTGTGTGCATCTGTCACACTTCAGCGGGGACACAACACTGGGGGGCTGATGTGGCCCCTCAGTCTGAGCAGATAAGCACCCAGCAGCTCCTGTCTGACGGAGCAGCTGTCCTGGGCTGGACCTGCACAGACCTTTCATTTGATTCTTGCCTGTAAGGGAGACACCTGTCCACTCTGATCCAATCAACAGGGCCTGATCTCAGCCACCCTCACACAGCCCAAAGCAGTTTACATCAGGGAGCACACAGGTGGCTGTCTGAGGCCCGCCAGGGGGCGCAGTTACACCCGCAGCAGCAGCAGCGGGGACGCGCACACCCACAGCAGGAAGCTGCGACCTGGCGCGCGCGGTGGCATTCTAAAAGTGTACAAGTGTGGAGAACGTTGCAGTGTGAACACACAAGCCAGCAACGATGAAGCTGCTGCTGCTGCTGCTGCTGCTGCTGCTGATGTTCAAAAGTGTCTCACACACCCAGAGGGCCGGCACAGCACGCTGCGCGCGGATCCACTCCGGCAACTCCCCATAATGTCATAACAACGGTGATACAATAAGCACCATGACGACAATAATAAGAATAATAATGATGATGATGATGATGGATGGCAGCAGGTGTGCGCGCGGACTCACCTGACCGGGAGGACGCAGCGTCCGGAGCTCAGGTGTCACCAGCAGGCTCTGACAGGCTCTGACAGGAGCCGCGCGGACTAACCTCTTAAGTTTCGTTTCTCACATTTTGCGGAAACAAACGATCACGCGGACACGCACACGCATGATCAGTCCTGGTGTCGTCAGCAGCGGCGGCAGTACGCCTCCTCTCTGCTGAAAGGGTTCTGTTTGCACCTCATATTACATGTCTGTGGGGGATTCTGACCCGGAGGCCCCTGAGGCCCACGTCTAGATAAGTGGACATAACCCCCATAACCCACAGCAAACGCTGTGAGGGAAGACTTCAGGTGGTGTCGGTTTCTTTGGTTTCTGTACCAAGAACCCAGCAGTTTGACCCTGGGCTCAGTCCTGCGGTGCCCACCCTGCGGTGCCCACCCTGCAGGGATGAGCCCGAACACCCAAACTCTACACACGTCTCACCAGACTCTAAATGAAACCCCCCAGGCTGGCTCTGTCCGACCCGTTCCCCCAGTGTCCATCTGGCAGTTGCACAGACAGCTATTTGTCATGCACATATTGACATTAATGTCGGAAAGGACCATTTGCCTTCTTTTGATATAGGTGGAGAGGAGTGGGGAAATGAGCATTTCATTCTGTAGTGTATCATTTAAAAGAGGAAAAAGAATAACTATGCTGACCTATCTGTGAATTCCTCAGCCTGTGTCAGCTGCCTTACCTGCTACAGAGCACAGTGTTTCTGTTTCCTCCGTGAAATAAACACAAGATGAGCTGTATTTCATGGGAAATGAAACTTACATCCAGTATGTAAAAAGGCTGTGAGCTGGGGAGGCATGTTTTTAGACCATGGGAGGAGGCCACAGGGAAAGAACCAGCTGAGATTGTGTCTGCTCTGTGCATCCAGAACCTCCTGCAGGCATGACAAGGTGTATACATACGTTCATACTATACATATACATATACATACATATATATATATATACATTTGCTGCTGATAATAAAGTTTGAACTATGCAAATTGTTTAACAAAGAAGTCATAAAACCTTCATTGAACACTTTTTAACTCCATTTCTCCTTTCAGTGAGCATGCTCCAACTTTGCTCAAATATCGTGCTGAAAAAAGGACAGTGAGCAGTTATCACACCACATCTACAAAGAAAGAATGTCCAGCGAGTGAAACAGGTCTTCTACAGGATTCCTTTGTAGTTAACAACATTCACAGCAACTGAGACAAACACTCACAGCGTGGTGCTACCGCCACCATATCATTTCTGACAGACGCCTCCGTTTTAGGCTCATCGGCACCTTCCTGATGTCTCACTGATGCCTTAAACTCCTTGTTTATTGGCTTTTTTTTCCAGGTAAAGAAAGTCTTTTATGGCGTCCCACCTGCTGCTACCCCCCACACCCTATAATGACTGTGTCTGCTCCCACACCACCCAAATTAAATAAATCAATAAACACCAGAGGAGCAAATCCAGAAAACCTAAAACAAAAACTTTAACTGAACAAAAACATCAAACTATTAAATGTGGTTTGCTGAATATCAGATCTCTCCTTTCGAAGTCTCTGTTAGTGAATGAGTTGATGTGTGATCATCATATTGATATATTTTGTCTTACAGAAACCTGGCCGCAGCAGGAGGATCATGTTAGCATCATGTTAGCATCATGTTAGCATTAATGAAGCAACTCCCTCTGACTGTTTAAATGTTCACGTTCCTGGAACCACAGGCAGAGGAGGAGGAGTGGCAGCTATTTTCAGATCAGGGTTACTCATCAGTCCCAGACCCAAGATTAGTTTGAGCTCTTTTGAATCTCTGATTCTCAGTTTTTCCCACGCAAAGTGGAAATCCCAGAAACCTCTTGTGTTTGTTGTTGTGTATCGTCCACCTGGCCCTTATTCTGAGTTTCTGTCTGAATTCTCAGAGTTTTTATCCCAGTTAGTGCTGAGTACAGATAAAGTCATTGTAGTGGGTGACTTTAATATTCATGTAGATGTTGAAAATGACTGCCTGAATATGAACTTTAATTCTATATTGGACTCTATTGGATTTTCTCAGAGTGTTCACAGACCGACTCACTGCCTTAATCACACCCTTGATCTTGTGCTGACTTATGGCATTGAGAGTGAACAGTTAACAGTGTTCCCTCATAACCCTGTCTTATCTGACCATTTTCTGATAACCTTTGAGTTTACATTACTTGACTATACAGTTTCTGAGAAGAAATTTACGTATAGAAGGTGTCTATCAGAGGATGCTGTAACCAGATTTAAAGAATTAATTCCATCATCCTTTTCTTCACTGCCATGTGCAGATATGACAGAGGACGACTACCTAAACTTTACTCCAGCACTTGTTGACAGCACTATAGTTTCAATGCGTACAGCACTGGACAATGTTGCCCCTCAGTCCAGCTTCCAAACCAACAGCTTACTGGTCAGTACCGGAACCTTTTTTGGATCTCACGTTCCTCATGGACCATCGTGGGATACTGCACTGATAAGACTGCAAAGAGAAGCATCTCACTCAAACAGTTTGGGGTTAAAGGCAGTCGCACAGCATGACTGATGCTGATTAAAATATGTTTAAATCTAAGAAAAGTTGAAAAATACTTGAATACATGTCTATCTTCAGCAATGTTTTTATTTTTGTATTTAAACAGCAGCAGGTTCCAAACAAAATGGAAGCGTGAGCACGCTCATCACTGATTTACAGATCAATCAGAGTTGGTCACAGTTCATCCATCCATTTTCTGCTTACTGGAGACGGTCTGAGCAGAGTTCCAGCCGTCTCCTCCAGCTTCTGAGGACAGAGTCATTCCCACGCCAGCAGACACAACCTCAACCATTATGTTAGCGTGTGCCTGTGTTTAAGCAGCCGGGTTAAACAGGACCATGGTTAGTTTGCATTCAAGATCACTGACATCAAACTAACCTTACCTACACTTATCAAGTTAACACAAGAAGCTGAAGGAAGCTAATCAATAGTACAGAGCGTGCCAGAAGTTTAGCTGTGTTTGTTAGGGTGGGCTTATGAGACGCTCCCGTACCCAGTGACAGGTCCACTCTGCCCTGCGTCTGTTCTCAGGATGCCTTCCTGATGCATGGACATGTCCCACCAGGACCCACCGCAGAGATTAGACCTCTGGATGTGAATCACTGGCTGGTTTCTAAATGAGCATCTATTTTTCAATAAACTCCATTTCAGTCTTGGATTTACTCTGATATACTGTCTTCAAATCACAGTGTGTGTGTTTATATTGTACACAGAATTCCAAAATGTCCTGTGCCTGCTGACCCGAGGTCTGTCAGCTGCACCGCTCCCGTTCTCACACAACTCTGATCAGCAGCCGAGGATCTCTGGACGTACTCGCTCAGCAAAGTGTGCCCCAGCTGAAGAAGCATGGAGTTTACTGGGAATGAAGTGAGCTACAGAAATAAAACCGTCCTGGAGCACACAGGAAACCCCCATCAGGACGGAGGCTCCTCCTTACAGGTGTGCACTGGAAGCGCTGACATGCCTGCAATAAAAGGGGCCCACGCCCACATGGTGACATCATGGTAACTATGGAAATGACTGCTCCGCCACCAACAGACTGTGGTTCTCCTGTGGTGCAGGTGGTCCAACCCTGAGGGTCCCCAAACACTCACTACATGGAGGTTAGCTTCATGACTAAATCCCTTCTCTCCCACGTTACACGGGCATATATGTGTGTGTGCTGCAGCTCCACAGAACGCACCCAGATGTGTGCATCTGCACCAAAGCACACCCCCTGCTGGTCAGAGAGGCACACGACAGCTGGAAGGATTTACTTCCTCTTTCTATTTTGTAAAATAGGCAGTCTGAAGAAATGAGTTTCTATAAGTTTGGGCTAAAATGTGCCGTTTACCACAACACATGGGAACGGTGAAAGGTCAAAACAAGGTTTCAGTTTAGAAGGAAATGTCAAATGTGGAAGGAATAAAGTTTGAGACATATTCTGCGGGATGAGCACCAGACTGAACAGCCCAGAACAGACTGCAGGGTAAACAGGAGCACACTCCCATCCTGGGAGGCTTAGTCCCACTGGAATGACTCAGAAGCTGGTTCACCACTGAAACCACCTCAGCTTAGCAGGAAAGCAGCTATCTGCCAGTTTAAAGGACGGTGGTTCCACCTGGGGAAGCGACTGCTCTGCCTCCTGAGATGCTGACGTGTTTGTCACAAACACTAACCCTGAACGGAACACGGGATCCACCAGGCCCTGTGGCACATGATCAAGTCTCTGCTGAGGACATATGTGGTGAGACGGAAGACATGTCCAGAGCTCGCAACGGCACCGGATCCACGTTTCTGTCCACGAGTGACAGGAGTGGGCCCCAGCTGGAGGCCCGCTGCAGGAACTCCCAGGATGGGCCGCCCAGGGGGAGAAGGACGGCTCGGATTGGGAATCAGATGTAGATCTGCAGCCTGACACGGGTACAGGGCTGAGCATCAGGGTGGAGTGCCGCCACACGTTTCAGTTGGATTCACAACCAACCCGATCCGGTCCATGTTATAGGGATGAACGGTGACAGTGGTGACGCTTTATACGTCCTTAGATGAATGTGTGGTCAGGAGCGGCCCTGATTCTTACAAACACACCCAATATTCCTCCAACTCTGTGGGAGCGCACTCTCCGTCTCACACAGGGTACTTCAGATTCACTATGAGCTGTACAAAGAAAGCCTGCGTAGTTATAACAATGAGCTGTGCTAGGCCATTTATCTGAAATGATTAATAAGAATGTCAACAATTCTCCAGCTCTGTTTGCTATGGTTGAAAAACTCACAAATCCTCCTAAACAGTCAAACCCAGACCTCCTCTCCACTGAGAAATGCAACGAACTTACCAACTTTTTTAGCCAAAAAATCAAAACGATTAGACAAAACATTCAGGCAACACAGACAAACAAGAAAACTAATCTGTGTCTAAAAGCTAGAACTAACTCTGACGTTATGTCACAATTTAATATTGTTGATTTAAAAATCCTAGAGGAAACAGTTCAGCATCTGAAATCAACAACTTGCACTCTGGACATAATACCATCCGACTTTTTAAAAACTGTTTTTACCTCAGTAGAAAGTGATCTCCTACGAATAGTTAACAGCTCACTGGCATCAGGCATTTTTCCCAAGTCACTAAAGACAGCTGGCATTAAGCCACTCCTAAAGAAGAGAACTCTAGATGCCTCTATGATGAACAGCTACAGACCTGTCTCTAATCTCTCTTTTATATCTAAGATTATTGAGAAAGTTGTATTTAACCAGCTCAACGACTTTCTGAATGAAAGTGGAAGTCTTGATAACTTTCAATCAGGCTTCAGATGTCATCACAGCACTGAAACAGCTCTGGTCAAAGTGTTAAACGACATCAGGTTGAATACTGATTCTGGTAATGTTTCAGTCCTGGTTCTGTTGGACCTCAGCGCTGCGTTTGATACTGTAGATCACAGAATCCTGTTGCACAGGCTGGAAAACTGGGTTGGACTTTCTGGAGCGGTCCTTAACTGGTTCAGGTCCTACTTAAAAGGCCGGAGTTATTTTGTTACAATTGGCAGCTATGAATCTGAGCGAGTGGCCATGACTTGGGGAGTCCCCCAGGGGTCAATTCTTGGACCTCTTCTGTTTAACTTGTATATGCTCCCTTTGGGTCAGATATTGCATAACTTTAACATCAATTATCACAGTTATGCAGACGATACACAACTTTATGTGTCTCTGTCACCGGACGACTGCAGTCCAGCAGACGTACTGTGTCAGTGTCTGGAGGAAGTAAACACCTGGATGAGAGAGAATTTTCTACAATTAAATGAAGACAAAACTGAGATCATTCTGTTTGGTAGCAAAGAGAAGAGGGTCAGCGTTGGTAAATATCTTGAGACTCGGGACCTTACAATCACTGACCAAGTTGGTAACCTCGGAGTGTTGATAGACTCAGATCTGACTTTCAGCAGCCACATCAAAGCTGTCACCAAGGCAGCTTTTTACCATCTCAGAAACATCAACAGAATTAAAGGTTTCCTCTCCCAAACAGACCAGGAGAAACTCATCCATGCATTCATCTCCAGTAGACTCCATCACTGTAATGCTCTTTTAACTGGACTTCCCAAAAAGAGCATTAAACATCTGCAGCTCATCCAGAACGCTGCTGCTGGAGTTTTAACCCGGACTAAGAGATCTGAACACATCACAGCAGCTTTAAAATCTTTACTCTGGCTTCCAGTCAGTCACAGAATAGATTTTAAAAGCCTGCTGATGGTTTACAAATCCCAGAATGGTTTAGGCCCAAAATACATCTGTGATATGTTCAGAGAATATAAAGCCAGCAGAGCTCTTAGATCCAAGGACTCAGGTCAGCTGGTCCAGTCCAGAGTCCAGACTAAACATGGAGAAGCAGTATTTAGCTGTTATGCTGCAAACAAGTGGAACAAACTGCCAGTGGAGATTAAACTTTCACCAAATGGAGACATTTTTAAATCCAGGTTAAAAACATTTCTGTTCTCATGCGTCTATGCATGAAATCTGCATGATATCTTTGAACTTATCTGGACTGTTGCTTGTTTTTAAATTCATTTAAATGATTTTATTTGTTTCTCTTTATATTCTTTTATGTATTTTTAATGCTTCTTCCACTCCCTGCTGCAATGCTTTTATTTTATGTAAAGCACTTTGAATTGTTTGTACATGAAATGTGCTATAAATAAATTTGATTTGATTTGATATGCAATGGTGGACGAGTTGTTTGATTGGGACATTTTTATTACAAATCATTTAATGAGCTGGATGAAAAAGAGCATACAGACACATTTTTGACCTTTTACACTGCAGACATTCTAATGTTCACAACCAAACTGTGACAGTCTCTGACTAAAGCTCACACAGACAAGACTTCAGCCATCACCCATTGACTTTCACATGTTTGGCTCCGAGTTGGCTGGCAGCTGTTAAGGCTGCCGCCGGCAGCAGGAAGGGACCCCCGGGGACCCCCGGTGCTGGGTTAACATGATGTTTGTTGATGCTGACGTGAAATCTGCAAGCATCTATTTGACAAACTAGTTGGCAAACCACTCAACTTCAGCAGCGACTTAGCTGCGTTATTCAAAGGTATTCAGGGTTCCCTCCTCAGGAGTCTGAGGGTCCCTGTGGGTTTCTGACCACTTGGACTGAGCCCACTGACAAACACGCACCCGGACCAATCTCCATTCAGACAAACTACAAACCAGACCAAGAGGACGAGGAGCAGGGATGCTGCTTTAGAGGGAAAACTTTGCAGGAGAAACGTCCTGGGTCCCACAACGTCCTGGGTCCCACAACGTCCTGGGTCCCACAACGTCCTGGGTCCCACAACGTCCTGGGTCCAACAACGTCCTGGGTCCAACAACGTCCTGGGTCCCACAACGTCCTGGGTCCCACAACGTCCTGGGTCCAACAACGTCCTGGGTCCCACAACGTCCTGGGTCCCACAACGTCCTGGGTCCAACAACGTCCTGGGTCCCACAACGTCCTGGGTCCCACAACGTCCTGGGTCCCACAACATCCTGGGGACAGTGGGTTTGCTCCCACAGACACAGGAACCACAAACCAGAGCCACTGTGCAGGACTGACCCTGCTGTAACGCCGTCACTAAACCCTGTGAAGGAAGCTGTTTCCAGCGTATCGGGCTTAGTGACAGAGTAAGGCTATCAACTGTCTGAGAAAATACATCAGTTTTAAATGTTGAATGCTGCGAGGGGACGGGCAAATCAAACAGTAACCGTGCCAACGGTGCGACTGCCAGACCTGTTGGATCTGATGTGAGAAAAGTGCTCCCACAGTGCAGTGATCTGTGGGGAGTGAGGGGCCACTGCTCCCACGTCAGGATCTCACTGTCCAAAGCACATTCAAGGCTCCGATCTGTTGGAACAAAGCTGTCACACTGTAATAAAGTCCTACATGAAGAAATCCACACTGTCACAGAGAGAAGTCAGCAGCTGTGGGATCCACAGGGAAGCCCCTCCCGCTCCGTCCTATGTGATGTCCTTCTGTCTGGGCGGGCGGTGAATGTTCCTGACCACACACTTCACCATCCACTCGATGCCTTCGTTCACTCCATCCCTGCATCGGAACAAGTTTCACATGCAGAAGAGGCAGAATTAGAAACTGCAATCACCTCCTATTCATCAGCTGCTTCTTCTTTGGCTAGGTTTGGGACTTTTTGGTGCTGTGGTGGAGTTCCAGCACATAAGAGCTGAGGACTGACGGGGCAGCAGGGCCAAACATATGGGATCACCACTGCTAGATGTTGTTCACTGCTCAAGGAAAAGAATCACAGATCAACCACGTCATCCAACAAGGGAACCTTCGGCTTTCCTAAAACACCCAATTATCATTTTAAATAAGTTGTTCTTATTGTTTTTTCAGATCAAGTAGAAGAAAACCTGCTGGAATTATGAAAGGAGGAAAACCTTGAATTGTTTACAGAAATGAGAGAATATTCTCCATCAGTTCAGCTCTGCAGGATGGAGCATTCTTTCAGTTCCACCTTAAATCTCAACTGCTGGCCAGGTCCCTGAGCCCATTCGTCTTTCCTGAAGAAGAGTTTGAATGGTCTTTGTTTCTTTGGCAAAATGCACCATCCTCCTGAAAAATGAGCTCAGCATCAGCAGTGTGTCCACCTGAGCATCTCCTGCAGAGGTAATGGCTGCCATCTCCCCTGGTCCTTTACCTGCCATCTCCCCAGGTCCTTTACCTGCCATCTCCTCTGGTCCTTTACCTGCCATCTCCTCTGGTCCTTTACCTGCCATCTCCTCTGGTCCTTTACCTGCCATCTCCTCTGGTCCTTTACCTGCCATCTCCCTGGTCCTTTACCTGCCATCTCCCTGGTCCTTTACCTGCCATCTCCCTGGTCCTGGTCCTTTTCCTGCCATCTCCCTGGTCCTGGTCCTTTACCTGCCATCTCGTCTGGTCCTGGTCCTTTACCTGCCATCTCCTCTGGTCCTTTACCTGACATCTCCCTGGTCCTTTACCTGACATCTCCCTGGTCCTTTACCTGACATCTCCCCTGGTCCTTTACCTGACATCTCCCCTGGTCCTTTACCTGACATCTCCCCTGGTCCTTTACCTGACATCTCCCCTGGTCCTTTACCTGACATCTCCCCTGGTCCTTTACCTGCCATCTCCTCTGGTCCTTTACCTGCCATCTCCTCTGGTCCTTTACCTGCCATCTCCACTGGTCCTTTACCTGCCATCTCCACTGGTCCTTTACCTGCCATCTCCCTGGTCCTTTACCTGCCATCTCCCTGGTCCTTTACCTGCCATCTCCCTGGTCCTGGTCCTTTTCCTGCCATCTCCCTGGTCCTGGTCCTTTACCTGCCATCTCGTCTGGTCCTGGTCCTTTACCTGCCATCTCCTCTGGTCCTTTACCTGACATCTCCCTGGTCCTTTACCTGACATCTCCCCTGGTCCTTTACCTGACATCTCCCCTGGTCCTTTACCTGCCATCTCCCCAGGTCCTTTACCTGCCATCTCCTCTGGTCCTTTACCTGCCATCTCCTCTGGTCCTTTACCTGCCATCTCCACTGGTCCTTTACCTGCCATCTCCCTGGTCCTTTACCTGCCATCTCCCTGGTCCTGGTCCTTTTCCTGCCATCTCCCTGGTCCTGGTCCTTTACCTGCCATCTCGTCTGGTCCTGGTCCTTTACCTGCCATCTCCTCTGGTCCTTTACCTGACATCTCCCTGGTCCTTTACCTGACATCTCCCTGGTCCTTTACCTGACATCTCCCCTGGTCCTTTACCTGACATCTCCCCTGGTCCTTTACCTGACATCTCCCCTGGTCCTTTACCTGACATCTCCCCTGGTCCTTTACCTGACATCTCCCCTGGTCCTTTACCTGCCATCTTCCTGGTCCTTTACCTGCCATCTCCCTGGTCCTGGTCCTTTACCTTCCATCTCCCTGGTCCTGGTCCTTTACCTGCCATCTCCCTGGTCCTGGTCCTTTACCTGCCATCTCCCTGGTCCTGGTCCTTTACCTGCCATCTCCCTGGTCCTGGTCCTGGTCCTTTACCTGCCATCTCCCTGGTCCTGGTCCTTTACCTGCCATCTCCCTGGTCCTGGTCCTGGTCCTTTACCTGCCATCTCCCTGGTCCTGGTCCTGGTCCTTTACCTGCCATCTCCCTGGTCCTGGTCCTTTACCTGCCATCTCCCCTGGTCCTTTACCTGCCATCTCCCTGGTCCTGGTCCTTTTCCTGCCATCTCCCTGGTCCTGGTCCTTTACCTGCCATCTCGTCTGGTCCTGGTCCTTTACCTGCCATCTCCTCTGGTCCTTTACCTGCCATCTCCCTGGTCCTTTACCTGCCATCTCCCTGGTCCTTTACCTGCCATCTCCCTGGTCCTGGTCCTTTTCCTGCCATCTCCCTGGTCCTGGTCCTTTACCTGCCATCTCGTCTGGTCCTGGTCCTTTACCTGCCATCTCGTCTGGTCCTGGTCCTTTACCTGCCATCTCCTCTGGTCCTTTACCTGACATCTCCCTGGTCCTTTACCTGACATCTCCCTGGTCCTTTACCTGACATCTCCCCTGGTCCTTTACCTGACATCTCCCCTGGTCCTTTACCTGACATCTCCCCTGGTCCTTTACCTGCCATCTCCCTGGTCCTGGTCCTTTACCTTCCATCTCCCTGGTCCTGGTCCTTTACCTGCCATCTCCCTGGTCCTGGTCCTTTACCTGCCATCTCCCTGGTCCTGGTCCTTTACCTGCCATCTCCCTGGTCCTGGTCCTGGTCCTTTACCTGCCATCTCCCTGGTCCTGGTCCTTTACCTTCCATCTCCCCTGGTCCTTTACCTGCCATCTCCCTGGTCCTGGTCCTTTACCTTCCATCTCCCCTGGTCCTTTACCTGCCATCTCCCTGGTCCTGGTCCTTTACCTTCCATCTCCCCTGGTCCTTTACCTGCCATCTCCCTGGTCCTGGTCCTTTACCTGCCATCTCCCTGGTCCTGGTCCTTTACCTGACATCTCCCTGGTCCTGGTCCCTTACCTGCCATCTCCCCATGTCCTTTACCTGCCATCTCCCCAGGTCCTTTACCTGACATCTCCCCCGATCCTATACCTGCCATCTCCCTGGTCCTTTACCTGCCATCTCCCCTGGTCCTTTACCTGCCATCTCCTCTGGTCCTTTACCTGCCATCTCCTCTGGTCATTTACCTGCCATCTCCCTGGTCCTTTACCTGCCATCTCCTCTGGTCCTTTACCTGCCATCTCCTTTACCTGCCATCTCCCTGGTTCTTTACCTGACATCTCCCCTGGTCCTTTACCTGCCATCTTCCTGGTCCTGGTCCTTTACCTGCCATCTCCCTGGTCCTGGTCCCTTACCTGCCATCTCCCCATGTCCTTTACCTGCCATCTCCCTGGTCCTGGTCCTTTACCTGCCATCTCCCTGGTCCTGGTCCTTTACCTGCCATCTCCCTGGTCCTGGTCCTGGTCCTTTACCTGCCATCTCCCTGGTCCTGGTCCTTTACCTTCCATCTCCCCTGGTCCTTTACCTGCCATCTCCCTGGTCCTGGTCCTTTACCTTCCATCTCCCCTGGTCCTTTACCTGCCATCTCCCTGGTCCTGGTCCTTTACCTTCCATCTCCCCTGGTCCTTTACCTGCCATCTCCCTGGTCCTGGTCCTTTACCTGCCATCTCCTCTGGTCCTTTACCTGCCATCTCCCTGGTCTCTTCAGCCGCTGTGACCTGCTTTTCTTCACTTTAGGTGTAACGGTTCGTTCACACTGGACTCGCGCGGGTGTAATTGAATTTATTCGCGCGAGTAAAAAACGAGCGAATAGCTCAAGGGGCTATCCATTTCATTCTCTCATCAACCATGGCTGATATAAGTACCATCGCGTCCTTGTACCTGCTGTGGCAGTCCGAGATTCGTCTGAAACGCACACGCCGTCGTGTCTGGGTCAGTGACATCATCTGGAGGCGCACTCAGCTCGGAGAATTTCACCGCCTTCTCCAGGAGTTCCGTCTGGATGACGGCCGCTTCCAGCGGTATTTCAGGCTCACCAGGACCCAGTTTGATGACCTGCTCAGGAGGATCGGTGCCGTGATCTCTCGGCAGGACACCAGGCGCTCCGTAGCTGAAATGGAGCTGCGGTGCCGTGAGCTTCATTTCAGCTGCGGAGCGCCTGTCCATCTGTCTCCACGTCACTGTCGTCCAGAATCTCAACGCTGATAGGCTGTCTGACGCGATCATTTCACCAAAGTTGGATTTTTTTTTAACTCGCGCGGCGGCATTCGCCTCATCACGCCACCGGCTCGAATCCGCGTCTATTCGCGTCTTTGCATGTAATCACGTGGCTCGAACGATTCCGGTGTGAACGCACCGTTACTGATGCTTTACTTTGGCTTCTCTGGATGATTCTTACAGCTTGCTCACAAACATGGACTCCTGTTTCTGACCATTTGTTTTGCTGGATGTTTTCAGACGTGTTGCTTTGACTTTTCTGTCCTCACTCTCTGGGACGTTTCCCTTTTACAACCTTCTGACTGGGAACAACCAACTTCTTTTGTCTCAATCTACACTGGTTTTCTTCAACTGCTTGGTCTGGTTTCATCAGGTCAAAGTGTTATTCTGTTATAGTGGTGAGTGTGCGTCTGTGACTGCTTTTTTTGAACATCCTCCGGGAGCGGCGCTGCAGATAGCTGTTTCCCGTCAGTCGTGCTGTGGGACATGTTACTGATAATGCTGCACATATTACATGAAGACAGGATGAGTAACATACTGTCGGGCAGGAGAGCCAAACGAAGTTGGAAATCACAACCAAAATGTGGCGATTAAAAAAGAAAAACTCAGAAGCACAACTTGACTGCAGTCGTTTCCGGCTAGTGGACTGTTCTTTGAACATCTCCATGGCAACAACTATAAGAAGCTGGTCTACCTGCTAAATCCACCGTCAGATTCTATTCATTGGTTGTTATCCATATGAAATATTCTATAAATGGTACCCTTACCAGAGCAGTGGACAACTATTCATGGCTCTCACTTAGGGCTGGGCGATTTTTTCGGTTTAAATATTAAACCACAATTTTATTTTCCTATGGTTTTTGAAATGACTGAACCGAACAGCAAACAGAGATGAAGAAGAACTCCTTCATCAGAAGTGGTGCTACTTCAGTTGTATGGAAGTGGTTCGGGTACAAGCGGTCAGACATAGAACAATCAACTGTTCTGTGGAAAGTTTGTAGAAAGAACATGGGAACACAAACTTATTCCAGCACCTCCGACAGAGACAGGCGGTTGAATGGCAGGAGTAGGGCTGGGTAAAAAAAAAAATCGATTAAATCGATTTTGGATCAATTTCATTTAAAATTTTGCAAAATCGATTTGTAGGGCATGAGATCGAATTATTATTATTTTTTTTTTTTTTTCCATGAATGATTTTTTTCATGAAGTTACTGGTTCCAATCCACACGGCTACGGTAAGAACCGTGTGTTCCCCAGTCCAAGCAGTCATCAACCCACTAATTCTGGGCTCCTAGAACTAAGTGAGCTACCATAAAAGTTAAGTGCTCCCCCAAGTGGCTAAATCTAAAACTACACTAAAACCTACCTATAGGTGAGACTAAAATGGCTCCTACAAATGTATTTAATTAAGTAGGCTGTCATGTTGAATATAGTGTAAAATCTTGCTAATACTTCTTTCCACTGGGTGGCTTCAGGTGTTACTAATATAATGTAACAATCTGTTAACACTGTCAAGCCACAGCCCTTTGAAATATTGATGTCAAAATGCTACATTTTGGGGTTAAATCCTGGCGCCAAGAGGAGCAGAGGATTCGATTCGGATCGGATCGAATCGAATCGTGATTAATCGATTTAAAGCCCTAAGAATCGAAATCGAATCGATCCAGGAACTTGGCAGTGATACCCAGCCCTAGGCAGGAGTGTGTAGTACTAAGAGATGCAGATGCTAGCTCAAGCTACAAAGTGCCTGCAAAAAAGCAGGTAACCATGGCAGCAGCCATTCCTTATGACAAGAAAGGGCCCCGGTGGCATATTGCATAGCAAAAGATATGGTCCCCATCTATACCGTAGAAAAAACACGGGTTCATTAAGATGCTGCAAACGATAGACCCGAAGAACTGCCCCGCCGCAAGCGTTTCGCCACAGTTGCCCAACTTATATAGCAAAACAAGAGCTACAGTCGCAGAGCAGCTGCAAAACAACGTTTATTATTCCACCACTTTCAGGGATGGCCTACAAGAGATTTGTTTTTCAGTTTGAAATTTTTGCACAGCCAAGTGGTGCTGTTTTTATTTCATTTTTTGTTTTTTTATTCTTGGACTGATTTGTTCACAAAGGCCTAGACTACTTGGTAATCTCATTTGTCATTTGGTAATTCTCAATTGTGTCAATAAAGAAAATATGTATTTAAATTTTGCCTTGGTCTGCTTTGTTAAGAGAAAATCAGAAAAAAAAATCATCGAGGTTTTATCTTTAGGCCAAATCGCCCAGCCCTACTCTCACTTTTCTTTGCTTCGGGAACAACATGAATGTGGTCGGGTCCATCGTCAGGTGACAGGTAGACGAGAGCCTGCGAGCCGCACATGGTCGCTGAGCGCTGCTCACGGCAGCTCGCTGCGCCTCATTTCTCACAAAGCGTACACTCACCCTGTGAGGGCGGTGCAGGGCTGGACTAAGCAGTCTCTTTTGCCGATCTTCGGGGCACAGTCGCTGAAGGCCGTCTTGATGTCCGGCACTGACAAACAGCTCTGAGAACACAACAGACACAGCAACATCACTATCACCAGTAAACCACGCTGACCCGGGAGACGCACTTTATTCTCTTCACTTTTAATCAAACACATGACTTTCTAATGATCAGCTGCCATTTAGTCTGTTCAAACTACAAAAATGAGCAGAAAACAGATGATCCCCTCCATTTGTTAGTGAAGTTCAAGCAAATGTGCAAACCCACAGACTTTGAGTTCATGCAGAGAAAAGCTTGATGTGAGACTCTGCTTTGGGACAGACAGAAGCTGAAAACAGAGGGAAACTGGGCTGTACCGGCACATCCTGCTTGTTGGCAAGAACGAGCAGTGGAACACCTTCTAACGCCTCGCTGCCGATCATTTGCTCTGGGGAAAAAACACAACCAGCTTAGGACTCAACAGGAAACACACAGTCAGCTTTTTTCCTCCAGGAAGCAGCAAGTGTTGCTCACCAAAGGCCTCCTTCGACTCCGACAGGCGCTCTTCATCAGTGGAGTCGATGACATAGATGACTCCGTGGGACTCGGCGTAGTACTGCATGAACAGGAGGAGAGACAACACGGTGAAGCAGGCTGCTGGCATCACATTAAGATGTGGCAGGAGCGCTGAATGAAGGCGAGCTGCAGGACTACATCTTCCTGTTGCACCATCCTAACCACACTCTCCGTTTTCAAGAGGAAAAACCTGCTTCACTTTCATTTGGTACAGAGCCTGATCTCTGTTCAAAGACGTTAGATCTGCATAGGACTGGACAGTGTAGTGGTAAGATTTCCAACTTTCATTCAAATCCCCTGCATCAAAGGTGCTACCTCCAGTAGGGGGCAAGACCCCCTTACGCTACCACCTACCAGTGTGAGTCGCTTTGGATAGAAGCGTCTGCCAAATGCATAAGCATAGATTGTAGAAAGATAACATGCAGCCCTGTAGTTTAGTGTTCACTGATAACGGTGCATCTTTTTCTCACTAATTGAACTCAACTTTCAGTCCTGTGAACCAGCTGCCCCATCTTTGTGCATGAGTCACTAGCTGTTTTCACACTGAGATCCGCTACCTTAGCGGGTCCAAATTGCCACTTCATCCCGCTTCGAGCAATGTGAAAGCTTGGCGTATTAGGTGACCCGTGCCGCCTGAAGCCGAGTTCAGGGGGCGTGGCCTAGTGGCAGAGCGTCACAGGAAACACATAAAATGCTGGGCGTGTACAATGACGTAGGCACAACCCATGCGTCGGCGGTAGGGTTAAATACACCTGTCTGCATCAAATTTTTCAAACCAACGATGGCGGGACACCTTGAGGACTTGTTTTTGCAATTGTATATGCAGTTCATGGAGATGTTATTTTACGGGGTGTGGATGGTTACAACGTGGGATGCCGCCGAAGAACATATGCGGAGAATACAAGATCACTATAATGTCCAAGTTAAGGAAATCCATCGACAATTTGAAGCAGAAGAACGCGAACAGAGTCGACGAAGACGTTTAGCTGTCATGGCTCTGAACACACGTGTCTGCAAGAAGAGTGTGGAAGATGGCAAGACCACAAGGGTTGGTGTTTTGGTCCAATGCTCTGAACAGTTTTGACGACGACGAGTGGAGAAAGCATTTTCGGATGTCGCTGCAAACCTTCGACTTTGTTGTGGAACTTGTTGAGCCACATGTAAGGTAACAAACTTTCGCCAACCACTGGAACCACGTCTCAAACTTGCAATTGTCTGTCTTTTAAACTCCTCACGTCACGCCACGCCCACATCCATCCCGCGTCAATTGCTTTCACACCAAACTCAGCTCGGCAAAAAGACTAGGGTCCGACGCGGGTCGAATGGCGAGTCGAGTTGACACGCCAGCCCGGGTCGGCAGTGTGAAAGGAACAGGGGACACGCTAAATTCGTGGATTAAACACGGGTTCTTCCTCAGTGTGAAAGGGGCTACTGACACTCTTCAGGCTTTTCTTATGAAGCCAAACTTGAGATTCACATCTCTCATTTGACATATTTCCATAATGAATAATAAACCTGTCCTTTATTCATCCCAACTGGACCTGTACTCAGATGTGTGATGTGGACTCTCCAGAGGCGGAGGCAGCCCTGCTGGTGCTTCAGCTGTGACTCACTTTGTCCCACAGAGACTGCAGCTCATCCTGGCCTCCCAGATCCCAGAACATGAGCCGAGCTTTGCCCACATCGATTGTACCAACTGTAAGAGAAAATGAGCAGAAGGGGAAATGTTGGAGTGTGGTGGAGGGAATCAAACATGCAATGAAAGAACCGTGTTGAAAGCAATGTTTGTTTCTCTCTGGCTGGAAATGGACACGACAGTTAGAATTCATTTCAGAAGCCCAACTCCTCAGTGACTGAAGCCATACTTCAACATCCACTCACTGTTCAGGCCGACTGTAGTTGTGATCTTGGACAGATTCATTCCCTTGTAGTTCTTACTGAACTTTGTTTTGGTCTGTTCCAGAAAGGTCTGCAGAGGAAGAGAGCAGCAGTCAGATCAGTGGAGCAGCCACCATGTTCCTGAGCAGCCGGTGAGAGCAAACACTTTCACCTGGAGCTCCGCCTCAGACACCATTACATTACACACTGATATTAAGCAGTCTAAACCAAGAGGGATGAATGTCTTCAAGAGCGAAGCAGCAGAAAGAAACATACCGTCTTCCCGGCGTTATCCAGCCCCAGAATCAACACGCAGTATTCGTCCTTCTGGAACATGTACTTATATAATCCAGACAACAAAGTGTACATCTTGGAAAAACTACAGTAGTGCAGGCCAAGTAATCTTAGATATGTTAGTCTAGTACGTCAAACCCCGCAGCCTGCACCACTGTGAACTACTGAAACAGTGTAAAAGCAGAGAGCAGGCTAGCTTCAGGCTAGCTTCCTGTCCGGAGGGGCTAAACACGGCGCCGATGCGACGTGTGACTACCAGGAAGAGGATTATGGGAAATGGAGTACACTGACTCTCCTTCAACGTGTGTGACGTGCGTTAGCTTGTAGCATTGAACTGCGTTTCCCATGAATTACTTCTTCTTCTTCTTGTAATTTATTGGCGGTTAGCATCCGTAATGTTGCATTACCGCCACCAATGGTACAATTATGTAACTGCGGGTGTGGAGCGTCGACGAAGGAGTGACAAAATAAAATAAAATGTTTTAAAAAAGAAAATAAATAGACAAATAAATAAACAATTCTCCCATGAATTAAGAGAAGAGGGCGAACTATATATTTGTTGCGCCACTCAAATAAAAAAAAAAATCTTCTTCTTTTTGTTTTAATGTGAACTTGTTTCCTAACAGTCTTTAGCAAGGTAGCATTACTGCCACCTTGTGGAGTGTGTGAAGTCCACACCTTGCGCCTGGGTCACAGCCACCACAGGGATCACTTTCATTTATATTTTTCATTTCTTCCATCATACCTTCCTGCATATTCCTTGTTTAACCAATGCTAAAATGGTTAACAATTACATAGGTACGTTACATTCTTTCAATTTCACCGTAAAACATATTCTCACCTCCATGCAATGATCATCACACTTATTTATATTCACAATGTGCATCCATGAAAACCATGTACCATTGTTTAATCAAAGTAACAGACTTTGTTCATTATAATGACCAACAGACTTATATCTCAGATCCAATTTTGTCCAGAAATGGGAACAGAAGTAAGTGCAGATGAAAAGAAGTCAAAGTCAATTCTGTAATACATACTCAGACATATTGGGAAATGAAATTTCGTGACTGTCGGTCTCCCTAACAACAAAGTAAAAATAAAACAGGAAACACTGAATAAAAAAAGTCTTAATATAAAAAAATATTTTAAAAAAATATTAAAAGAGAAAAAGTACAAAATATAAAATATATGCTATTATCTGCAAAACAGTAGCAAAAAACAGTAAACTATAGGTATAAAATATAAGTACAAATGACAGACCGTGGATGCAGTAATGAGGTAGTGGCGTTGCAGAATGCTGTGCAATGTAAACAATTGAGCAGTATGTAACAACAGCTTATAACTGGTTAAAGTGCATGATGATAACTCACCCCACCTGATGTGAAATTTAAACGTATAAGAGCATAATTCTGTTTGTGGAGTTCCACCGATTTGAAATCGTTTCACTTTCATATCATCAACTTTATTTCCAGACTCAGGGTCCATTTTCAAAAATTAAAACACAGTACATAGACAATACATAAAGACAAACAGAAACACACTTATAAAAGACACTTGTACCAGTGTTTCCACATATATGACTGGTATCGCACCGCACTAAGCGCAGGATTTGACAGGAGCATAATAATTTGATTCCATGAACCATCCAATCTACAGATAAAACTATACATTAAAATCCTCAACAATGCATGGAATGTGTTGACCCCAACACCACAAAACAATTCGCTTGCACTGCTCCACCTGGGCTTCTTAAGCAGAATGCGCAGCCCATCATTATATGCGACTTGAAGTTTCTGCAGGCTACCCTTTTTATACTTAGCCCACAGGGGGGCAGTATACAGGGGGGTGCAGTATGCCTTCAACAGGCTAATTTTAACACTATCAGTGCACCAGTGAAACTTCCTTACCAGCATGTTAGCTTGTGCATATAACATGCGGCGCTGCCTGTAGATGTCATCATCATCACACATTTGGTCAGTAATTATATGTCCCAAATACTTTGTTTTGTTATTTACAGGTAAAGCCTGCCCCGCCAAATAAAAAGAAGGAAAAGTGAGATCCTTGTCCCCCTTACTTTTACATATAAGCACAACACTTTTCTTGCAGTTGTATTTAACATCAAAAGTCAAACCATAATTGGAACAAACATGTAGCATTTCTTGCAGCCCAGTACTGCTGGGGGAGAAGATGGCTAGATCATCAGCATACATGAGATGGTTTAGCAGTGCATTCCCAACCATGCATCCTGTCCTACAGGCCCTCAGTTGCTCAGACAGGTCATTCATATAAATATTAAAAAGAGCGGGAGAGAGTAATCCACCCTGTCTGACCCCATTTCCCACCCCAAATGGTGTAGAGAGCACCTCCCCCCATTTGACCTACATGGTCTGGTTGGCATACCAGTATGACAGGATCCTAATTATACTGTTGGGGACACCCCTCTGTCTGAGTTTTAAAAACAATTTAAAATGATTTATTCTGTCAAATGCCTCAGACGCATCAATAAAACAAATTAAAATGGAGGAATTCTGTGTTCTGTACATCTCCACCATCTCCTTAAGAGCAAACTGATTATCTGTAGTGCTAATAGAGCTATCAAGTCTATCAAGCAAAATTCTTTCCAGGACCTTGGATAACACACTGGCTAGTGCAATAGGCCTATAGTTATCCAAGCTCCCCACCTTGCCAGCCTTGTCCTTAATAACAGGCACCAGTGTAACAGACAACATAGTATGATGCAAAATACCATGAATCATGAGCCCTGTAAAGCATATTGCTAGAAGAGTTGCAGCTCTTGGGCTAGCAAGCTTGAGGTGCTCAGCAGTGATCATATCATGACCACTAGCTTTGTTATCAGCTAGCTGTGTGATAGCGTGCTGGACCTCCCTACATGTAATTCCCACAGTGTCACTATTAGCAATATTGTCAACCATGTATACATCACTTTTAACACAGTTAAATAGTTCAGAGTAGTGTTGCTTCCACAACTCCGCTATATTGCTGGCCCCAGACACCCCTTCAATGGAACATGGCAGTGGTGTATTGACCCGGTTTATATTCTTCACCTCCTTCCAGAAACCATTGACGTCTTTACCAAGAAGTTTCTCAGCCATAGCGTCTGCTCTCATTGCTTGCTCATGCTTACTGATATATCGAATTGCATATTTATACCTCGCATTAGTGTACTTTTTGTGGTCCAAGGCCGGCCCGTGTCTGGGCCTACCTGCCAGAACCCAGGCCTTGTATGCATTTTTGGCTTCTGCATGAAATGCACTCACATACTTATTCCACCCTGGCTTACTGTTCTGTCTTTTATTAGAACAAGTAAAGAAAGGCCTACTGGCTTCATACAGTGCTCTAGTAATGGAATTATACATACTACACAAGTCTTCTCTATGTGAGCTATCATTACAGTTTACATTAGAACACAGGATTGCATCCCTGGATAAGAATGTCAGTTTTCTCAGAGTACAAAAACACATCTTCTCTTGTAAGCTTAGTCCAGTCCAGCCTAGCATGAGAAACACTGTTCGCTTCTTGTGACAACTCTGGGAGATTATCACAGTCCAGTACCATAACCAGAGGGATATGATCAGCCATTGTAACCTCATACACAATCTCCATAGATAGTTATTGCAGTATGTGCATCAGCCGTGCTTATGCAGTGGTCAAGCCATGATGTTGAATGCCAGGCCTCACTAATGTAGGAATAACTTCCTGCAGGAAGGAGTTCATGGCTGGATATTACAAGATTATTGTCATTACAAAATTGTCTTCTATGCTTGGCAAATAGGGAGCCTTGATCTGATATGTCAGCGTTCATATCTCCAACTATAAACACACTTGTGGATGAACTGACAGAAATAAAAGAATTAACAAAAGCAAGCCTATTTAAATATTCATCCTCGTTTTGCTGTGACTCATATGGTGTGTACACATTAAGGATGACAAAGTCTTTGTTATTCACTCTTATCTGGACAGCAATGCACCAGTCAGCATCCAGTCTAATGACCTTAACGACGGGGTCCAACTTTTTATGCCACATGATGGCCACACCCCCTGCAATTCTTCCTCTTACTATCCCCATTGATAGGTCCGTGGTAGACTCGCCTGCGCCATGAAAGTTGGCATTAAAAGAATTTAGTTATAGAACGGCTCTTCTGTTGATTCAGGATTTCTGCAGAAGTAGCAGTTTTAGACTACACATTTAAATCTAATAAATTCTTTTAGGGGGTATAACACATTTATCATTTTGAAATTGATTTCTATGTTTATGAGGAATCGGCTATTTTAGGAATGCATTTCTTATAGATCAAATATCTTCTCTTTTATATTTATGAAGGTAAAAGGTTGTCTTTATTAAAAAATAATAAAAAATAATTCCACATTGTCTTAGGAATATGAATGAAAGCCATTCGTTGTTATATATATATATATATTTTAACCCCTTGTCCTGTCCAGCATTATGGCAGCAGAATTGTAATCTGAATACCGTTAATGCCAAACACATTTGCTATGCCAAGGGAAGCTTTATGAATGTAAAGCTCCCCTTGATGCCCATCAACTCCTCATTTTTATTTATTTAACCCGGCCCCCACGACCCGAGAGACCACTAGACACCCGAAGCCACACAGCCCCACCAGCACACAACCAACCGCCCAGAGCGGCGGGACAGCAACACACCACCCCCACTATGTGATAAAGCTAATCAGCGGGGACCAGAGAGAATGAAATTCAGCCAGTTGATCTTTTGAGGAGGCAGACATTGTTTCCATGCTAATATAATCTAAAAGAACATTTCTAAACTGGTTTATACACAGATTCCTCTTTGCTTTCCAGTTCATGAGAATAGTTTTCTTAGCGATACATAGCACTGTGAGGACCACGTGTGCGGAGTTAATTTCCATGTTGATGTTGTCCAAGTCACCCAGTATGCACAGTGTGGGGCGTGCAGGAATACTACACTTACATTGTTTTCAAGATTCAATTCAATTCAATTCATTTTTATTTATATAGCGCCAAATACAACAAATGTCATCTCAAGGCACTTAGATAGAAAGTCCAATTCAAGCCAATTGGAATTCAATTCATTGTAATCATAATTAGGGGCCGAGCAGTGAAACTGCAAGGACCCTATTGTATCTGTAAGGATTATTAGGGACCGAGCAGTGAAACTGCAAGGACCCTATTGTATCTGTAAGGATTATTAGGGACCGAGCAGTGAAACTGCAAGGACCCTATTGTATCTGTAAGGTTTATTATTAGGGACCGAGCAGTGAAACTGCAAGGACCCTATTGTATCTGTAAGGTTTATTAGGGACCGAGCAGTGAAACTGCAAGGACCCTATTGTATCTGTAAGGTTTATTATTAGGGACCGAGCAGTGAAACTGCAAGGACCCTATTGTATCTGTAAGGTTTATTAGGGACCGAGCAGTGAAACTGCAAGGACCCTATTGTATCTGTAAGGTTTATTATTAGGGACCGAGCAGTGAAACTGCAAGGACCCTATTGTATCTGTAAGGTTTATTATTATTATTCTTTCTTTCTTTCTTTCTTTCTTTCTTATTCTTTGCAAAAGGTATGCGAAAACTCAGGAAATTTTGCGAGCGCCACCTGCCAGTCGACGACATGAAAGAATCTAAACTTTATATTTTTGGGAGTCGCTCATTGGCTCTGTAGCGCCCCCTACGATGCTTAAAAATTGTACCCGCAATAGGATTAGTTTCGCGTGGGACGACGAAATTCGGTACACTCATTCATCATGCCAAGACGCACAAAAAAGTCTCAGGCCGCCATGGTCCCACGTCCACAGGAAGTCGGCCATTTTGGATGGAAAGTGCGTTTTCGTGCCATTTTTGACCGATTCCACACCTTGTATAAGATTGAACTTGTCCTACAGATTTAATGCTACAGACTTCAAACTTGGCCAGGTTACTCTTAAGACATGGAGGGAAAAATTCATTGGCCAACTTTTTCAAAACTTAAAGGGCGTGGCCGTGGCGACGCCTCAAAGTTTGATGACTCACCATCACTCGCCACGAAAAATGAAGTCGCTTATAACTCCCACATACATAATCCAATCTGTCCCAAACTTCATACGGTGAATGCTGGACCCAGACTGAAAGCTCACATATAAAATTGTGACATCCACCTATAGCGCCACCTGCTGGTGGTTGGAAATGTCTTTTTTTTTCCACACCTCGCATTTGATCGAACTCCTCCTACATATTTAATGCAAAAACCTTCAAACTTGGCCAGGTTGCTCTTAAGACATGGGCCGAAAAAATCATTGGCCAACTTTTTCAAAACTTAAAGGGCGTGGCCGTGGCGACACCTCAAATTTATGACGCGCCATAAAAAATTAAGTCGCTTATAAGTCCCACATACATTATCCAATCTGTCCCAAACTTCATACGGTGAATGCTGGACCCAGCCTGAACGTGCACATATAAAAAAGTGATATCCACCTACAGCGCCACCTAATGGTGGTCGGAAACTTCATTTTTTTCCACACCTCTTATTTGATCAAACTCCTCCTACATATTTCATGCTAAAATCTAAAATTTGGCCAGGTTACTCTTAAGACATGAGGGCAAAACTTCATGGAGAAACTTTTCCAAACTCTGAACGGTGTGGGCGTGGCCAGAGGTGAAAATCGTGTGATGGCGTTTGTAATATGAAAGCCTTATCATCATCGCAAAGTCATGAAACTTGGTACACACGTCCACCCTGACGACCTCGTACGTATGTAAAGGGTATTGTGTGTGGGCGGAGCAAAATGGCTCAGTGGCGCCCCCTAGAAATTTTCAAAAACCCCTATGCATTGGGGTTATTGTGTGCTCGTACGTACCGATGGGAATCGTGCGTGTGGGCAGAGCTGCGCGACTACGGCGTCCAGCGCATGCCCAACGTGCGCACATCCCAACGTACGCACACCTCGGTCCCGCTCACAGCTGCTTGCAGCTTTCTAGTTATTATTAGGGACCGAGCAGTGAAACTGCAAGGACCCTATTGTATCTGTAAGGTTTATTAGGGACCGAGCAGTGAAACTGCAAGGACCCTATTGTATCTGTAAGGTTTATTATTATTCTTCTTATTCTTTGCAAAAGGTATGCGAAAACTCAGGAAATTTTGCGAGCGCCACGTGCTAGTCGACGACATGAAAGAATCTAAACATTATATCTTTGGGAGTTGCTCATTGGCTCTGTAGCGCCCCCTACGATGCTTAAAAATGGTGCCCGCAATGGGGTTAGTTTCGCGTAGGACAATGAAATTCGGTACACTCATTCACCATGCCCAGACGCACAAAAAAGTCTCTTGCCGCCATGGTCCCACGTACACAGGAAGGCGGCCATTTTGGATGGAAAGTGCGTTTTCGTGCCATTTTTGACCGATTCCACGCCTTGCTTAAGATCGAACTTGTCCTACAGATGTAATGCTACAAACTTCAAACTTGGCCAGGTTACTCTTAAGACATAGGGGGGGGGATTCATGGAGAAACTTTTTCAAAACTTAAAGGGCGTGGGCGTGGCAACTCCTCAAAGTTTGATGACTCGCCATCACTCGCCACAAAAAATGAAGTCGCTTATAACTCCCACATACATTATCCAATCTGTCCCAAACTTCATATGGTGAATGCTGGACCCAGCCTGAATGCGTACATATTATCATAACGACATCCACCTATAGCGCCACCTGCTGGGGGTTGGTAACATCTCTTTTTTTCCACATCTCGCATTTGATCGAACTCGTCCTACAGATTTAATGCTACAAGCTTGAAACTTGGCCAGATTACTCTTAAGACATGGGGGGAAAGAGTCATGGAGAAACTTTTTCAAACCTCAAAGGGCGTGGCCGTGGCGACGCCTCAAAGTTATGACTCGCCATGAAGAATTAAGTCGCTTATAACTTCCACACTCATTATCCAATCTGTCCCAAACTTCATACAGTGAATGCTGGACCCAGCTTGAACGCGTACATATTATCATAGTGACATCCTCCTATAGCGCCACCTGCTGGTGGTCGGAAATGTCTTTTTTTGCCACACCTCACATTTTATAAAACTCCTCCTACAGATTTAATGCTACAAGCTTCAAACTTAGCCAGGTTACTCTTAAGACATGGGGGCAAAATTTCATGGAGAAACTTTTCCAAACTCTGAACAATTCGGGCGTGGCCAGGCGGTGAAAATCGTGTGATGGTGTTTGTGATTTGAAAGCCTTATCATCATCACAACGTCATGAAACTTGGCACACACGTCCATCCTGAACACCTCGTACGTATGTGAAGGGTATCGTATGTGGGCGGAGCAAAGTGGCTCAGTGGCGCCCCCTAGGGTACTTAAAAATGGTCCACACATTGGGGTTAGTTTTGCGTGGGACGACGAAATTCGGTACACTCATTCATCATGCCCAGACGCACAAAAAAGTCTTATGCCGCCATGGTCCCACATCCACAGGAAGGCGGCCATTTTTGATGGAAAGTGCGTTTTCGTGCCATTTTTGGCCGATTCCACGCCTTGCATAAGATCGAACTTGTGCTACAGATTTAATGCTACAGACTTCAAACTTGGCCAGGTTACTCTTAAGACATGGGGGGAAAGATTCATGGAGAAACTTTTTCAAACCTCAAAGGGCGTGGCCGTGGCGACGCCTCAAAGTTCGATGACTCGCCATCACTCGCCACAAAAAATGAAGTCGCTTATAACTCCCACATACATTATTTAATCTGTCCCAAACTTCATTCGGTGAATGCTGGAACCAGCCTGAATGTGTACATATTATCATAGCGACATCCACCTATAGCGCCACCTGCTGGGGGTTGGAAACATCTCTTTTTTTCCACACCTCGCATTTTATCGAATTCGTCCTACAGATTTAATGCTACAGACTTGAAACTTGGCCAGGTTACTCTTAAGACATGGGGGGAAAAATTCATGGAGAAACTTTTTCAAATCTCAAAGGGCGTGGCCGTAGCAAGGCGGTGAAAATCTTGTAATGGCGTTTCTGATTTGAAAGCCTTATCATCATCGCAAAGTCATGAAGCTTGGCACACACGTCCACCCTGTCGACCTCGTACGTATGTAAAGGGTATCGTGTGTGGGCGGAGCAAAATGGCTCAGTGTCGCCCCCTAGAAATTTTCAACAACCCCTCCGCATTGGGGTTATTATGTGCTCGTACTAACGCAGAGGGTATCGTGCGTGTGGGCAGAGCTGCGCGACTACGGCGTTCAGCGCATTCCCCAACGTACGCACATCCCAACGTACGCACACCTCGGTCCCGCTCACAGCTGCTTGCAGCTTTCTAGTTATTCTTTCTTTCTTTCTTTCTTTCTTATTCTTTGCAAAAGGTATGCGAAAACTCAGGAAATTTTGCGAGCGCCACGTGCCGGTCGACGACATGAAAGAATCTAAACTTTATATTTTTGGTAGTCGCTCATTGGCTCTGTAGCGCCCCCTACGATGGTTAAAAATTGTCCCCGCAATAGGATTAGTTTCGCGTGGGATGACGAAATTCGGTACACTCGTTCATCATGCCAAGACGCACAAAAAAGTCTCAGGCCGCCATGGTCCCACGTACACAGGAAGGCGGCCATTTTGGATGGAAAGTGCGTTTTCGTGCCATTTTTGGCCGATTCCACGCCTTGCTTAAGATCGAACTTGTCCTACAGATTTCATGCTACAGACTTCAAACTTGGCCAGGTTACTCTTAAGACATGGGGGGGGAAATTCATGGAGAAACTTTTTCAAAACTTAAAGGGCGTGGGCGTGGCAACTCCTCAAAGTTCGATGACTCGCCATCACTCGCCACAACAAATGAAGTCGCTTATAACTCCCACATACATTATCCAATCTGTCCCAAACTTCATACGGTGAATGCTGGACCCAGCCTGAACGCGTACATATTATCATAACGACATCCACCTATAGCGCCACCTGCTGGTGGTCGGAAACATCTCTTTTTTTCCACATCTCGCATTTGATCGAACTCGTCCTACAGATTTAATGCTACAAGCTTCAAACTTGGCCAGATTACTCTTAAGACATGGGGGGAAAGAGTCATGGAGAAACTTTTTCAAACCTCAAAGGGCGTGGCCGTGGCGACGCCTCAAAGTTATGACTCGCCATGAAGAATTAAGTCGCTTATAACTTCCACACTCATTATCCAATCTGTCCCAAACTTCACACGGTGAATGCTGGACTCAGCCTGAACGCGTACATATTATCATAGTGACATCCTCCTATAGCGCCACCTGCTGGTGGTCGGAAATGTCATTTTTTGCCACACCTCACATTTTATAAAACTCCTCCTACAGATTTAATGCTACAAGCTTCAAACTTAGCCAGGTTACTCTTAAGACATGGGGGCAAAAATTCATGGAGAAACTTTTCCAAACTCTGAACAATTCGGGCGTGGTCAGGCGGTGAAAAACGTGTGATGGTGTTTGTGATTTGAAAGCCTTATCATCATCACAACGTCATGAAACTTGGCACACACGTCCATCCTGAACACCTCGTACGTATGTGAAGGGTATCGTGTGTGGGCGGAGCAAAGTGGCTCAGTGGCGCCCCCTAGGGTACTTAAAAATGGTCCACACATTGGGGTTAGTTTTGCGTGGGACGACGAAATTCGGTACACTCATTCATCATGCCCAGACGCACAAAAAAGTCTCATGCCGCCATGGTCCCACGTCCACAGGAAGTCGGCCATTTTGGATGGAAAGTGCGTTTTCGTGCCATTTTTGACCGATTCCACGCCTTGCTTAAGATCGAACTTGTCCTACAGATTTAATGCTACAGACTTCAAACTTGGCCAGGTTACTCTTAAGACATGGAGGGAAAAATTCATTGGCCAACTTTTTCAAAACTTAAAGGGCGTGGCCGTGGCGACGCCTCAAAGTTTGATGACTCGCCATCACTCGCCACGAAAAATTAAGTCGCTTATAACTTCCACATACATAATCCAATCTTTCCCAAAGTTCAACCGGTGATTGCTGGACCCAGCCTGAACGCGCACATATAAAATAGTGACATCCACCTATAGCGCCACCTGCTGGTGGTTGGAAATGTCTTTTTTTTTCCACACCTCGCATTTGATCGAACTCCTCCTACATATTTAATGCTAAACGCTTCAAACTTGGCCAGGCTACTCTTAGGACATGGGCCGAAAAAATCATTGGCCAACTTTTTCAAAACTTAAAGGGCGTGGCCGTGGCGACGCCTCAAATTTATGACGCGCCATAAAAAATTAAGTCGCTTATAACTCCCACATACATTATCCAATCTGTCCCAAACTTCATACGGTGAATGCTGGACCCAGCATGAACGTGCACATATAAAAAAGTGATATCCACCTACAGCGCCACCTAATGGTGGTCGGAAACTTCATTGTTTTCCACACCTCTTATTTGATCAAACTCCTCCTACATATTTCATGCTAAACGCTTCAAACTTGGCCAGGCTACTCTTAGGACATGGGCCGAAAAAATCATTGGCCAACTTTTTCAAAACTTAAAGGGCGTGGCCGTGGCGACGCCTCAAATTTATGACGTGCCATAAAAAATTAAGTCGCTTATAACTCCCACATACATTATCCAATCTGTCCCAAACTTCATACGGTGAATGCTGGACCCAGCCTGAACGTGCATATATAAAAAAGTGATATCCACCTACAGCGCCACCTAATGGTGGTCGGAAACTTCATTGTTTTCCACACCTCTTATTTGATCAAACTCCTCCTACATATTTCATGCTAAAATCTTCAAACTTGGCCAGGTTACTCTTAAGACATGAGGGCAAAACTTCCTGGAGAAACTTTTACAAACTCTGAACGGTGTGGGCGTGGCCAGAGGTGAAAATCGTGTGATGGCGTTTGTAATATGAAAGCCTTATCATCATCGCAAAGTCATGAAAGTTGGTACACACGTCCACCCTGACGACCTCGTACGTATGTAAAGGGTATTGTGTGTGGGCGGAGCAAAATGGCTCAGTGGCGCCCCCTAGAAATTTTCAAAAACCCCTCTGCAATGGGGTTATTGTGTGCTCGTACGTACGCATTGGGAATCGTGCGTGTGGGCAGAGCTGCGCGACTACGGCGTCCAGCGCATGCCCCAACGTACGCACATCCCAACGTACGCACACTCGGTCCCGCTCACAGCTGCTTGCAGCTTTCTAGTTATTATTATTCTTTCTTTCTTATTCTTTGCAAAAGGTATGCGAAAACTCAGGAAATTTTGCGAGCGCCACCTGCCAGTCGACGACATGAAAGAATCTAAACTTTATATTTTTGGGAGTCGCTCATTGACTCTGTAGCGCCCCCTACGGTGCTTAAAAATGGTCCCCTTAATAGGATTAGTTTTGCGTAGGACAACGAAATTCGGTACACTTATTCATCTTGCCCAGACGCACAAAAAAGTCTCTCGCCGCCATGGTCCCACGTACACAGGAAGGCAGCCATTTTGGATGGAAAGTGCGTTTTCGTGCCATTTTTGGCCGATTCCACGCCTTGCTTAAGATCGAACTTGTCCTACAGATTTAATGCTACAGACTTCAAACTTGGCCAGGTTACTCTTAAGACATGGGGGGGGGAATTCATGGAGAAACTTTTTCAAAACTTAAAGGGCGTGGGCGTGGCAACTCCTCAAAGTTCGATGACTCGCCATCACTCGCCACAAAAAATGAAGTCGCTTATAACTCCCACATACATTATCCAATCTGTCCCAAACTTCATACGGTGAATGCTGGACCCAGCCTGAACGCGTACATATTATCATAACGACATCCACCTATAGCGCCACCTGCTGGGGGTTGGAAACATCTCTTTTTTTCCACATCTCGCATTTGATCGAACTCGTCCTACAGATTTAATGCTACAAGCTTCAAACTTGGCCAGATTACTCTTAAGACAAGGGGGAAAAGAGTCATGGAGAAACTTTTTCAAACCTCAAAGGGCGTGGCCGTGGCGACGCCTCAAAGTTATGACTCGCCATGAAGAATTAAGTCGCTTATAACTTCCACACTCATTATCCAATCTGTCCCAAACTTCATACGGTGAATGCTGGACCAAGCCTGAACGCGTACATATTATCATAGTGACATCCTCCTATAGCGCCACCTGCTGGTGGTCGGAAATGTCATTTTTTGCCACACCTCACATTTTATAAAACTCCTCCTACAGATTTAATGCTACAAGCTTCAAACTTAGCCAGGTTACTCTTAAGACATGGGGGCAAAATTTCATGGAGAAACTTTTCCAAACTCTGAACAATTCGGGCGTGGTCAGGCGGTGAAAATCGTGTGATGGTGTTTGTGATTTGAAAGCCTTATCATCATCACAACGTCATGAAACTTGGCACACACGTCCATCCTGAACACCTCGTACGTATGTGAAGGGTATCGTGTGTGGAAGGAGCAAAGTGGCTCAGTGGCGCCCCCTAGGGTACTTAAAAATGGTCCACACATTGGGGTTAGTTTTGCGTGGGACGACGAAATTCGGTACACTCATTCATCATGCCCAGACGCACAAAAAAGTCTCATGCCGCCATGGTCCCACGTCCACAGGAAGTCGGCCATTTTGGATGGAAAGTGCGTTTTCGTGCCATTTTTGACCGATTCTACACCTTGTATAAGATCGAACTTGTCCTACAGATTTAATGCTACAGACTTCAAACTTGGCCAGGTTACTCTTAAGACATGGGGGGAAAAATTCATGGAGAAACTTTTTCAAACCTCAAAGGGCGTGGGCGTGGCGACGCCTCAAAGTTTGATGACTCGCCATCACTCGCCACAACAAATTAAGTTGCTTATAACTCCCACATACATTATCCAATCTGTCCCAAACTTCATACGGTGAATGCTGGACCCAGCCTGAACGCGTACATATTATCATAGTGACATCCACCCATAGCGCCACCTGCTGGTGGTTGGAAACATCTTTTTTTTTCACACCTCGCATTTGATCAAACTCCTCCTACATATTTAATGCTAAAATCTTCAAACTTGGCCAGGTTACTCTTAAGCTAGGGGGGAAGAAAACTCTTGAGAAGCTTTTCCAAACTCTGAACGGTGTGGGCGTGGCCAGGCGGTGACAATCGTGTGATGGCGTTTGTGATTTGAAAGCCTTATCATCATCGCAACTTAATGAAACTTGGCACACACGTCCACCCTGATGACCTCGTTCGTATGTGAAGGGTATCGTGTGTGGGCTGAGCAAAATGGCTCAGTGGCGCCCCCTAGAAATTTTCAAAAACCCCTCCGCATTGGAGTTATTATGTGCTCGTACGTACGCAGAGGGTATCGTGTGTGTGGGCAGAGCTGCGGCTCCAGCGTCCAGCGCATGCCCCAACGTGCGCACATCCCAACGTACGCACACCTCGGTCCCGCTCACAGCTGCTTGCAGCTTTCTAGTTATTAGGGACCGAGCAGTGAAACTGCAAGGACCCTATTGTATCTGTAAGGTTTATTGGGGGTCCTAGCAGCGAAGCTGCAGGAACCCATTGTGTTAGTAGCTTTTCCTATTATTATTATTAATCCGTTTCTGCTGCAATTGAAGTCTATGGCAGCCCCATGAACGCTATGGTAAAAAGTTGTGAAATTTGGCACACTTAATCAGCCAAGTGCCAAAAGCAAACTCAAGAATTTTCATGGCCCAAGACCTTACTCTCTAGCGCCACCAACACGTCAAAGTTCAAAGTGCATTCAGCCTAATAACTTTTGAATACTTGGCCCAAATTTCACAAACAAGACATCATTGGAATCCTTGGATCATGACGAGTCCAACGCACCCTATGACGTCAATTTGCGTATACTTAGATTTTCCGCCATTTTGAATTTTATCAAAAAGCTTAAAAAAGCATTTCAGGTCACAGAGATTGTGCAATTATCACGAAACTTGGCATATAGACTCTTAAGACCAAGCCGCACAAAAGTTATCCAAGGGAATTTTTAATTAGGCTTCCATTTTTCCATAAAAGCCAATCAAACTCGAGGTTGACGCCCCCAAACCGGAAGTGAGGTCATATCTTGGCAACCATTTGATATCATGACGTCAAACTTATAACACAGACTCAAGACTGCTAACGTAAGAGGCCCAAGAAGTTTGGTGACGTTCGGCCTATAGATGGCGCTATATGTAGCCAAAATGCATTTTTGCCCATATCTTTGGACCCCTTGGTCTAAATTTCATAAGTGAGGTACAAATGGAATCCCTGGATAAGGTCGAGGTCAACACACTCAATGACGTTATTTGCGCCATCTTGGATTGTCCGCCATTTTGAATTTAATTAAAAACCTTCAAAACGCATTTCTGGCAACTAAGATTGTCCAATCTCCACGAAACTTGGCACATAGAATCTTCAGACCAAGCCGCACATAAGTTATTAGGTGGATTTTTTTATTTAACTTCCGTGTAACCGCGGCAGCCAATCAAACTCCATGCCGACGCGCAAATGGGACATTTGGCTGTATCTCTGCGATGCATTGATGTATCGATGCCAAACTTGGTGCATGGACTCACGACGCCTTCCTGAGTGGCCCAAGCCTTCCCTATTGGGCCATTCTGCTAGGACCCCCACATCGCTGCTTGCAGCTATATTTATTATTCTTTCTTTCTTATTCTTTGCAAAAGGTATGCGAAAACTCAGGAAATTTTGCGAGCGCCACCTGCCAGTCGACGACATGAAAGAATCTAAACTTTATATTTTTGGGAGTCGCTCATTGACTCTGTAGCGCCCCCTATGATGCTTAAAAATGGTCCCCTTAATAGGATTAGTTTCGCGTGGGACGACGAAATTTGGTACACTCATTCATCATGCCCAGACGCAAAAAAAAGTCTCTTGCCGCCATGGTCCCACGTACACAGGAAGGCGGCCATTTTGGATGGAAAGTTCGTTTTCGTGCCATTTTTGACCGATTCCACGCCTTGCTTAAGATCGAACTTGTCCTACAGATATAATGCTACAGACTTCAAACTTGGCCAGGTTACTCTTAAGACATGGAGGGAAAAATTCATTGGCCAACTTTTTCAAAACTTAAAGGGCGTGGCCGTGGCGACGCCTCAAAGTTTGATGACTCGCCATCACTCGCCACAAAAAAATAAGTCGCTTATAACTTCCACATACATAATCCAATCTTTCCCAAAGTTCAACCGGTGATTGCTGGACCCAGCCTGAACGCGCACATGTAAAATAGTGACATCCACCTATAGCGCCACCTGCTGGTGGTTGGAAATGTCTTTTTTTTTTCCACACCTCGCATTTGATCAAACTCCTCCTACAGATTTCATGCTACAAGCTTCAAACTTGGCCAGGTTACTCTTAAGACATGGGGGAAAAAAATCATTGGCCAACTTTTTCAAACCTCAAAGGGCGTGGCCGTGGCGACGCCTCAAATTTATGAGTCGCCATAAAAAATTAAGTCGCCTATAACTCCCACAAACATTATCCAATCTGTCCCAAACTTCATACGGTGATTGCTAGACCCAGTCTGAATGCGCACATATAAGATAGTGATATACACCTACAGCGCCACCTACTGGTGATCGGAAACGTCTTTTTTTCAACAACTCGCATTTGATCGAACTCCTCCTACAGATTTTATGGTAACAGCTCCAAACTTGGCCAGATTACTCTTTAGCAAGGGGGGAAGAAAAATCTTGAGAAACTTTTCCAAACTCTGAACGGTGTGGGCGTGTTCAGGCGGTGAAAATCGTGTGATGCCGTTTGTGATTTGAAAGCCTTATCATCATCGCAAAGTCATGAAACTTGGTACACACATCCGCCTTGTCGACCTCATACGTATGTAAAGAGTATTGTGTGTGGGCGGTGCTAAATGGCTCAGTGGCGCCCCCTAGAAATTTTCATAAAACCACTCCGCATTGGGGTTTTTATGTGCTCGTACGTACGCAGAGGATATCGTGCGTGTGGGCAGAGCTACAGCCCCAGCGTCCAGCGCATGCCCCAACGTACGCACATCCCAACGTACGCACACTCGGTCCCGCTCACAGCTGCTTGCAGCTTTCTAGTTAGGGACCGAGCAGTGAAACTGCAAGGACCCTATTGTATCTGTAAGGTTTATTATTATTCTTTCTTTCTTATTCTTTGCAAAAGGTATGCGAAAACTCAGGAAATTTTGCGAGCGCCATCTGCCAGTCGACGACATGAAAGAATCTAAACTTTATATTTTTGGTAGTCGCTCATTGGCTCTGTAGCGCCCCCTACGATGGTTAAAAATTGTCCCCGCAATAGGATTAGTTTCGCGTGGGATGACGAAATTCGGTACACTTGTTCATCATGCCAAGACGCACAAAAAAGTCTCAGGCCGCCATGGTCCCACGTACACAGGAAGGCGGCCATTTTGGATGGAAAGTGCGTTTTCGTGCCATTTTTGGCCGATTCCACGCCTTGCTTAAGATCGAACTTGTCCTACAGATTTCATGCTACAGACTTCAAACTTGGCCAGGTTACTCTTAAGACATGGGGGGGGAAATTCATGGAGAAACTTTTTCAAAACTTAAAGGGCGTGGGCGTGGCAACTCCTCAAAGTTCGATGACTCGCCATCACTCGCCACAACAAATTAAGTCGCTTATAACTCCCACATACATTATCCAATCTGTCCCAAACTTCATACGGTGAATGCTGGACCTAGCCTGAACGCATACATATTATCATAACGACATCCACCTATAGCGCCACCTGCTGGTGGTCGGAAACATCTCTTTTTTTCCACATCTCGCATTTGATCGAACTCGTCCTACAGATTTAATGCTACAAGCTTCAAACTTGGCCAGATTACTCTTAAGACATGGGGGGAAAGAGTCATGGAGAAACTTTTTCAAACCTCAAAGGGCGTGGCCGTGGCGACGCCTCAAAGTTATGACTCGCCATGAAGAATTAAGTCGCTTATAACTTCCACACTCATTATCCAATCTGTCCCAAACTTCACACGGTGAATGCTGGACTCAGCCTGAACGCGTACATATTATCATAGTGACATCCTCCTATAGCGCCACCTGCTGGTGGTCGGAAATGTCATTTTTTGCCACACCTCACATTTTATAAAACTCCTCCTACAGATTTAATGCTACAAGCTTCAAACTTAGCCAGGTTACTCTTAAGACATGGGGGCAAATATTCATGGAGAAACTTTTCCAAACTCTGAACAATTCGGGCGTGGTCAGGCGGTGAAAAACGTGTGATGGTGTTTGTGATTTGAAAGCCTTATCATCATCACAACGTCATGAAACTTGGCACACACGTCCATCCTGAACACCTCGTACGTATGTGAAGGGTATCGTGTGTGGGCGGAGCAAAGTGGCTCAGTGGCGCCCCCTAGGGTACTTAAAAATGGTCCACACATTGGGGTTAGTTTTGCGTGGGACGACGAAATTCGGTACACTCATTCATCATGCCCAGACGCACAAAAAAGTCTCATGCCGCCATGGTCCCACGTCCACAGGAAGTCGGCCATTTTGGATGGAAAGTGCGTTTTCGTGCCATTTTTGACCGATTCTACACCTTGTATAAGATCGAACTTGTCCTACAGATTTAATGCTACAGACTTCAAACTTGGCCAGGCTACTCTTAAGACATGGGGGGAAAAATTCATGGAGAAACTTTTTCAAACCTCAAAGGGCGTGGGCGTGGCGACGCCTCAAAGTTCTATGACTCGCCATCACTCGCCACAACAAATTAAGTTGCTTATAACTCCCACATACATTATCCAATCTGTCCCAAACTTCATACGGTGAATGCTGGACCCAGCCTGAACGCGTACATATTATCATAGTGACATCCACCCATAGCGCCACCTGCTGGTGGTTGGAAACATCTTTTTTTTTCACACCTCGCATTTGATCAAACTCCTCCTACATATTTAATGGTAAAATCTTCAAACTTGGCCAGGTTACTCTTAAGCTAGGGGGGAAGAAAACTCTTGAGAAGCTTTTCCAAACTCTGAACGGTGTGGGCGTGGCCAGGCGGTGACAATCGTGTGATGGCAATTGTGATTTGAAAGCCTTATCATCATCGCAACTTAATGAAACTTGGCACACACGTCCACCCTGATGACCTCGTTCGTATGTGAAGGGTATCGTGTGTGGGCTGAGCAAAATGGCTCAGTGGCGCCCCCTAGAAATTTTCAAAAACCCCTCCGCATTGGAGTTATTATGTCCTCGTACGTACGCAGAGGGTATCGTGTGTGTGGGCAGAGCTGCGGCTCCAGCGTCCAGCGCATGCCCCAACGTGCGCATATCCCAACGTACGCACACCTCGGTCCCGCTCACAGCTGCTTGCAGCTTTCTAGTTAGGGACCGAGCAGTGAAACTGCAAGGACCCTATTGTATCTGTAAGGTTTATTATTATTATTCTTATTCTTTGCAAAAGGTATGCGAAAACTCAGGAAATTTTGCGAGCGCCACGTGCCGGTCGACGACATGAAAGAATCTAAACTTTATATTTTTGGTAGTCGCTCATTGGCTCTGTAGCGCCCCCTACGATGGTTAAAAATTGTCCCCGCAATAGGATTAGTTTCGCGTGGGATGACGAAATTCGGTACACTCGTTCATCATGCCAAGACGCACAAAAAAGTCTCAGGCCGCCATGGTCCCACGTACACAGGAAGGCGGCCATTTTGGATGGAAAGTGCGTTTTCGTGCCATTTTTGGCCGATTCCACGCCTTGCATAAGATCGAACTTGTCCTACAGATTTCATGCTACAGACTTCAAACTTGGCCAGGTTACTCTCAAGACATGGGGGGAGAAATTCATGGAGAAACTTTTTCAAAACTTAAAGGGCGTGGGCGTGGCAACTCCTCAAAGTTCGATGACTCGCCATCACTCGCCACAACAAATGAAGTCGCTTATAACTCCCACATACATTATCCAATCTGTCCCAAACTTCATACGGTGAATGCTGGACCCAGCCTGAACGCGTACATATTATCATAACGACATCCACCTATAGCGCCACCTGCTGGTGGTTGGAAACATCTCTTTTTTTCCACATCTCGCATTTGATCGAACTCGTCCTACAGATTTAATGCTACAAGCTTCAAACTTGGCCAGGTTACTCTTAAGACATGGGGGGAAAGAGTCATGGAGAAACTTTTTCAAACCTCAAAGGGCGTGGCCGTGGCGACGCCTCAAAGTTATGACTCACCATGAAAAATTAAGTCGCTTATAACTTCCACATACATTATCCAATCTGTCCCAAACTTCATACGGTGAATGCTGGACCCAGCCTGAATGCGCATAGATAAAATAGTGACATCCACCAACAGCGCCACCTGCTGGTGGTCAGAAACGTCTTTTTTTTCCATACCTCACATTTTATCAAACTCCTCCCACAGATTTAATGCTACAAGCTTCAAACTTAGCCAAGTTACTCTTAAGACATGGAGGCAACAATTCATGGAGAAACTTTTCCAAACTCTGAACGGTGTGGGCGTGGCCATGCGGTGAAAATCGTGTGATGGCGTTTGTGATTTGAAAGCCTTATCATCATCTCAAGGTAATGAAACTTGGTACACACGTCCACCCTGACGACCTCGTACGTATGTAAAGGGTATCGTGTGTGGGCGGAGAAAAATGGCTCAGTGGCGCCCCCTAGAAATTTTCAAAAACCCCTCCGCATTGGGGTTATGCTGTGCTCGTAAGTACACAGCGGGTATCGTTCGTGTGGGCAGAGCTGCAGCTCCAGCGTCCAGCGCATGCCCAACGTACGCACATCCCAACGTACGCACACCTCGGTCCCGCTCACAGCTGCTTGCAGCTTTCTAGTTATTATTCTTTCTTTCTTATTCTTTGCAAAAGGTATGCGAAAACTCAGGAAATTTTGCGAGCGCCACGTGCCGGTCGACGACATGAAAGAATCTAAACTTTATATTTTTGGTAGTCGCTCATTGGCTCTGTAGCGCCCCCTACGATGGTTAAAAATTGTCCCCGCAATAGGATTAGTTTCGCGTGGGATGACGAAATTCGGTACACTCGTTCATCATGCCAAGACGCACAAAAAAGTCTCAGGCCGCCATGGTCCCACGTACACAGGAAGGCGGCCATTTTGGATGGAAAGTGCGTTTTCGTGCCATTTTTGGCCGATTCCACGCCTTGCATAAGATCGAACTTGTCCTACAGATTTCATGCTACAGACTTCAAACTTGGCCAGGTTACTCTCAAGACATGGGGGGAGAAATTCATGGAGAAACTTTTTCAAAACTTAAAGGGCGTGGGCGTGGCAACTCCTCAAAGTTCGATGACTCGCCATCACTCGCCACAACAAATGAAGTCGCTTATAACTCCCACATACATTATCCAATCTGTCCCAAACTTCATACGGTGAATGCTGGACCCAGCCTGAACGCGTACATATTATCATAACGACATCCACCTATAGCGCCACCTGCTGGTGGTTGGAAACATCTCTTTTTTTCCACATCTCGCATTTGATCGAACTCGTCCTACAGATTTAATGCTACAAGCTTCAAACTTGGCCAGGTTACTCTTAAGACATGGGGGGAAAGAGTCATGGAGAAACTTTTTCAAACCTCAAAGGGCGTGGCCGTGGCGACGCCTCAAAGTTATGACTCACCATGAAAAATTAAGTCGCTTATAACTTCCACATACATTATCCAATCTGTCCCAAACTTCATACGGTGAATGCTGGACCCAGCCTGAATGCGCATAGATAAAATAGTGACATCCACCAACAGCGCCACCTGCTGGTGGTCAGAAACGTCTTTTTTTTCCATACCTCACATTTTATCAAACTCCTCCCACAGATTTAATGCTACAAGCTTCAAACTTAGCCAAGTTACTCTTAAGACATGGAGGCAACAATTCATGGAGAAACTTTTCCAAACTCTGAACGGTGTGGGCGTGGCCATGCGGTGAAAATCGTGTGATGGCGTTTGTGATTTGAAAGCCTTATCATCATCTCAAGGTAATGAAACTTGGTACACACGTCCACCCTGACGACCTCGTACGTATGTAAAGGGTATCGTGTGTGGGCGGAGAAAAATGGCTCAGTGGCGCCCCCTAGAAATTTTCAAAAACCCCTCCGCATTGGGGTTATGCTGTGCTCGTAAGTACACAGCGGGTATCGTTCGTGTGGGCAGAGCTGCAGCTCCAGCGTCCAGCGCATGCCCAACGTACGCACATCCCAACGTACGCACACCTCGGTCCCGCTCACAGCTGCTTGCAGCTTTCTAGTTAGGGACCGAGCAGTGAAACTGCAAGGACCCTATTGTATCTGTAAGGTTTATTATTAGGGACCGAGCAGTGAAACTGCAAGGACCCTATTGTATCTGTAAGGTTTATTATTATTAGGGACCGAGCAGTGAAACTGCAAGGACCCTATTGTATCTGTAAGGTTTATTATTATTATTATTATTCTTATTCTTTGCAAAAGGTATGCGAAAACTCAGGAAATTTTGCGAGCGCCACGTGCTAGTCGACGACATGAAAGAATCTAAACATTATATCTTTGGGAGTTGCTCATTGGCTCTGTAGCGCCCCCTACGATGCTTAAAAATGGTGCCCGCAATGGGGTTAGTTTCGCGTAGGACAATGAAATTCGGTACACTCATTCACCATGCCCAGACGCACAAAAAAGTCTCTTGCCGCCATGGTCCCACGTACACAGGAAGGCGGCCATTTTGGATGGAAAGTGCGTTTTCGTGCCATTTTTGACCGATTCCACGCCTTGCTTAAGATCGAACTTGTCCTACAGATGTAATGCTACAAACTTCAAACTTGGCCAGGTTACTCTTAAGACATGGGGGGAAAAATTCATGGAGAAACTCTTTCAAAACTTAAAGGGCGTGGCCGTGACGACGCTTCAAAGTTTGATGACTCGCCATCACTCGCCTCAAAAAATTAAGTCGCTTATAACTCCCACATACATTATCCAATCTGTCCCAAACTTCATACGGTGAATGCTGGACCCAGCCTGAATGCGTACATATTATCATAACGACATCCACCTATAGCGCCACCTGCTGGGGGTTGGTAACATCTCTTTTTTTCCACATCTCGCATTTGATCGAACTCGTCCTACAGATTTAATGCTACAAGCTTGAAACTTGGCCAGATTACTCTTAAGACATGGGGGGAAAGAGTCATGGAGAAACTTTTTCAAACCTCAAAGGGCGTGGCCGTGGTGACGCCTCAAAGTTATGACTCGCCATGAAGAATTAAGTCGCTTATAACTTCCACACTCATTATCCAATCTGTCCCAAACTTCATACGGTGATATCTGGACCCAGCCTGAACGCGCATAGATAAAATAGTGACATCCACCAACAGCGCCACCTGCTGGTGGTCAGAAACGTCTTTTTTTTCCATACCTCACATTTTATCAAACTCCTCCCAGAGATTTAATGCTACAAACTTCAAACTTAGCCAAGTTACTCTTAAGACATGGAGGCAACAATTCATGGAGAAACTTTTCCAAACTCTGAACGGTGTGGGCGTGGCCATGCGGTGAAAATCGTGTGATGACGTTTGTGATTTGAAAGCCTTATCATCATCTCAAGGTAATGAAACTTGGTACACACGTCCACCCTGACGACCTCGTACGTATGTAAAGAGTATCGTGTGTGGGCGGAGAAAAATGGCTCAGTGGCGCCCCCTAGAAATTTTCAAAAACCCCTCCGCATTGGGGTTATGCTGTGCTCGTAAGTACACAGCGGGTATCGTGCGTGTGGGCAGAGCTGCAGCTCCAGCGTCCAGCGCATGCCCAACGTACGCACATCCCAACGTACGCACACCTCGGTCCCGCTCACAGCTGCTTGCAGCTTTCTAGTTATTATTATTCTTCTTATTCTTTGCAAAAGGTATGCGAAAACTCAGGAAATTTTGCAAGCGCCACGTGCCAGTCGACGACATGAAAGAATCTAAACATTATATCTTTGGGAGTTGCTCATTGGCTCTGTAGCGCCCCCTACGATGCATAAAAATTATCCCCTTAATAGGATTAGTTTCGCTTGGGACGACGAAAGTCGGTACACTCATTCATCATGCCCAGACGCACAAAAAAGTCTCATGCCGTCATGGTCCCATGTACACAGGAAGGCGGCCATTTTGGATGGAATGTGCGTTTTCGTGCCATTTTTGACCGATTCCAAGCCTTGCTTATGATCGAACTTGTCCTACAGATTTAATGCTACAGACTTCAAACTTGGCCAGGTTACTCTTCAGACATGGGGGGGAAAATTCATGGAGAAACTTTTACAAAACTTAAAGGGCGTGGCCGTGGCGACTTCTCAAAGTTCGATGATTCGCCATCACTCGCCACAAAAAATGAATTTGCTTATAACTTCCACATACATTATCCAATCTGTCCCAAACTTCATACGGTGAATGCTGGACCCAGCCTGAACGCGCACATATAACATAGTGACATCAACCTACAGCGCCACCTGCTGGTGGTCGGAAACGTCTTTTTTTTCCCACACCTCGCATTTGATCGAACTTGTCCTACAGATTTAATGCTACACACTTCAAACTTGGCCAGGTTACTCTTAAGACATGGGGGGAAAAATTCATGGAGAAACTTTTTCAAACCTCAAAGGGCGTGGCCGTGGCCACGCCTCAAATTTATGACTCGCCATGAAAAATTAAGTCGCTTATAACTTCCACATACATTATCCAATCTGTCCCAAACTTCATACGGTGATTGCTGGACCCAGCCTGAATGCGCACATATAAAACAGTAATAAACACCTACAGCGCCACCTGCTGGGGGTTGGAAACGTCTTTTTTTTCCACACCTCAAACTCCTCCTACAGATTTAATGCTACAGGCTTCAAACTTGGCCAGGTTACTCTTAAGACATGGGGGGAAAAATTCATGGAGAAACTTTTCCAAACTCAGAACGGTGTGGGCGTGGCCAGGCGGTGAAAATCGTGTGATGGCGTTTGTGATTTGAAAGCCTTATCATGATCGCAAGGTCATGAAACTTGGCACACACGTCCACCCTGACGACCTCGTACGTATGTAAAGGGTATCGTGTGTGGGCGGAGCAAAATGGCTCAGTGGCGCCCCCTAGAAATTTTCAAAAACCCCTCCGCATTTGGGTTTTTATGCGCTTGTAAGTATGCAGAGGGTATCGTGCGTGTGGGCAGAGCTGCAGCTCAAGCGTCCAGCGCATGCCCCAACATGCGTACATCCCAACGTACGCACACCTCGGTCCCGCTCACAGCTGCTTGCAGCTTTCTAGTTATTATTATTCTTTCTTTCTTTCTTTCTTTCTTATTCTTTGCAAAAGGTATGCGAAAACTCACGAAATTTTGCGAGCGCCACGTGCTAGTCGACGACATGAAAGAATCTAAACATTATATCTTTGGGAGTTGCTCATTGGCTCTGTAGCGCCCCCTACGATGCTTAAAAATGGTGCCCGCAATGGGGTTAGTTTCGCGTAGGACAATGAAATTCGGTACACTCATTCACCATGCCCAGACGCACAAAAAAGTCTCTTGCCGCCATGGTCCCACGTACACAGGAAGGCGGCCATTTTGGATGGAAAGTGCGTTTTCGTGCCATTTTTGGCCGATTCCACGCCTTGCTTAAGATCGAACTTGTCCTACAGATTTAATGCTACAGACTTCAAACTTGGCCAGGTTACTCTTAAGACATGGGGGGGGGAATTCATGGAGAAACTTTTTCAAAACTTAAAGGGCGTGGGCGTGGCAACTCCTCAAATTTCGATGACTCGCCATCACTCGCCACTAAAAATGAAGTCGCTTATAACTCCCACATACATTATCCAATCTGTCCCAAACTTCATACGGTGAATGCTGGACCCAGCCTGAACGCGTACATATTATCATAACGACATCCACCTATAGCGCCACCTGCTGGGGGTTGGAATCATCTCTTTTTTTCCACATCTCGCATTTGATCGAACTCGTCCTACAGATTTAATGCTACAAGCTTCAAACTTGGCCAGATTACTCTTAAGACATGGGGGGAAAGAGTCATGGAGAAACTTTTTCAAACCTCAAAGGGCGTGGCCGTGGCGACGCCTCAAAGTTATGACTCGCCATGAAGAATTAAGTCGCTTATAACTTCCACACTCATTATCCAATCTGTCCCAAACTTCATACGGTGAATGCTGGACCAAGCCTGAACGCGTACATATTATCATAGTGACATCCTCCTATAGCGCCACCTGCTGGTGGTCGGAAATGTCATTTTTTGCCACACCTCACATTTTATAAAACTCCTCCTACAGATTTAATGCTACAAGCTTCAAACTTAGCCAGGTTACTCTTAAGACATGGGGGCAAAAATTCATGGAGAAACTTTTCCAAACTCTGAACAATTCGGGCGTGGTCAGGCGGTGAAAATCGTGTGATGGTGTTTGTGATTTGAAAGCCTTATCATCATCACAACGTCATGAAACTTGGCACACACGTCCATCCTGAACACCTCGTACGTATGTGAAGGGTATCGTGTGTGGAAGGAGCAAAGTGGCTCAGTGGCGCCCCCTAGGGTACTTAAAAATGGTCCACACATTGGGGTTAGTTTTGCGTGGGACGACGAAATTCGGTACACTCATTCATCATGCCCAGACGCACAAAAAAGTCTCATGCCGCCATGGTCCCACGTCCACAGGAAGTCGGCCATTTTGGATGGAAAGTGCGTTTTCGTGCCATTTTTGACCGATTCTACACCTTGTATAAGATCGAACTTGTCCTACAGATTTAATGCTACAGACTTCAAACTTGGCCAGGTTACTCTTAAGACATGGGGGGAAAAATTCATGGAGAAACTTTTTCAAACCTCAAAGGGCGTGGGCGTGGCGACGCCTCACAGTTTGATGACTCGCCATCACTCGCCACAACAAATTAAGTTGCTTATAACTCCCACATACATTATCCAATCTGTCCCAAACTTCATACGGTGAATGCTGGACCCAGCCTGAACGCGTACATATTATCATAGTGACATCCACCCATAGCGCCACCTGCTGGTGGTTGGAAACATCTTTTTTTTTCACACCTCGCATTTGATCAAACTCCTCCTACATATTTAATGCTAAAATCTTCAAACTTGGCCAGGTTACTCTTAAGCTAGGGGGGAAGAAAACTCTTGAGAAGCTTTTCCAAACTCTGAACGGTGTGGGCGTGGCCAGGCGGTGACAATCGTGTGGTGGCGTTTGTGATTTGAAAGCCTTATCATCATCGCAACTTAATGAAACTTGGCACACACGTCCACCCTGATGACCTCGTTCGTATGTGAAGGGTATCGTGTGTGGGCTGAGCAAAATGGCTCAGTGGCGCCCCCTAGAAATTTTCAAAAACCCCTCCGCATTGGAGTTATTATGTGCTCGTACGTACGCAGAGGGTATCGTGTGTGTGGGCAGAGCTGCGGCTCCAGCGTCCAGCGCATGCCCCAACGTGCGCACATCCCAACGTACGCACACCTCGGTCCCGCTCACAGCTGCTTGCAGCTTTCTAGTTATTATTATTCTTTCTTATTCTTTGCAAAAGGTATGCGAAAACTCAGGAAATTTTGCGAGCGCCACCTGCCAGTCAACGACATGAAAGAATCTAAACTTTATATTTTTGGGAGTCGCTCATTGGCTCTGTAGCGCCCCCTACGATGCTTAAAAATTGTCCCCGCAATAGGATTAGTTTCGCGTGGGATGACGAAATTCGGTACACTCATTCATCATGCCCAGACGCACAAAAAAGTCTCAGGCCGCCATGGTCCCACGTCCACAGGAAGTCGGCCATTTTGGATGGAAAGTGCGTTTTCGTGCCATTTTTGACCGATTCCACACCTTGTATAAGATCGAACTTGTCCTACAGATTTAATGCTACAGACTTCAAACTTGGCCAGGTTACTCTTAAGACATGGAGGGAAAAATTCATTGGCCAACTTTTTCAAAACGTAAAGGGCGTTGCCGTGGCGACGCCTCAAAGTTTGATGACTCGCCATCACTCGCCACGAAAAATGAAGTCGCTTATGACTCCCACATACATTATCCAATCTGTCCCAAACTTCATACGGTGAATGCTGGACCCAGACTGAAAGCTCACATATAAAATAGTGACATCCACTTATAGCGCCACCTGCTGGTGGTTGGAAATGTCTTTTTTTTTCCACACCTCGCATTTGATCGAACTCCTCCTACATATTTAATGCAAAAACCTTCAAACTTGGCCAGGTTGCTCTTAAGACATGGGCCGAAAAAATCATTGGCCGACTTTTTCAAAACTTAAAGGGCGTGGCCGTGGCGACACCTCAAATTTATGACGCGCCATAAAAAATTAAGTCGCTTATAACTCCCACATACATTATCCAATCTGTCCCAAACTTCATACGGTGAATGCTGGACCCAGCCTGAACGCGTACATATTATCATAGTGACATCCTCCTATAGTGCCACCTGCTGGTGGTTGGAAACATCTTTTTTTTTCCACACCTCTTATTTGATCAAACTCCTCCTACATATTTAATGCAAAAACCTTCAAACTTGGCCAGGTTACTCTTAAGACATGGGGGCAAAAATTCATGGAGAAACTTTTCCAAACTCTGGACGGTGTGGGCGTGGCCAGGCGGTGAAAATCTTGTGATCGCGTTTGTGATTTCAAAGCCTTATAATCATCTCAAAGTCATAAAACTTGGTACACACGTCCACCCTGACGACCTCGTACGTATGTAAAGGGTATTTTGTGTGGGCGGAGCAAAATGGCTCAGTGGCGCCCCCTAGAAATTTTCAAAAATCCCTATGCATTGGGGTTATTGTGTGCTCGTACGTACGCAATGGGAATCGTGCGTGTGCGCAGAGCTGCGCGACTACGGCGTCCAGCGCATGCCCAACGTGCGCACATCCCAACGTACGCACACTCGGTCCCGCTCACAGCTGCTTGCAGCTTTCTAGTTATTATTATTCTTTCTTTCTTTCTTTCTTTCTTTCTTTCTTATTCTTTGCAAAAGGTATGCGAAAACTCACGAAATTTTGCGAGCGCCACGTGCTAGTCGACGACATGAAAGAATCTAAACATTATATCTTTGGGAGTTGCTCATTGGCTCTGTAGCGCCCCCTACGATGCTTAAAAATGGTGCCCGCAATGGGGTTAGTTTCGCGTAGGACAATGAAATTCGGTACACTCATTCACCATGCCCAGACGCACAAAAAAGTCTCTTGCCGCCATGGTCCCACGTACACAGGAAGGCGGCCATTTTGGATGGAAAGTGCGTTTTCGTGCCATTTTTGGCCGATTCCACGCCTTGCTTAAGATCGAACTTGTCCTACAGATTTAATGCTACAGACTTCAAACTTGGCCAGGTTACTCTTAAGACATGGGGGGAGGAATTCATGGAGAAACTTTTTCAAAACTTAAAGGGCGTGGGCGTGGCAACTCCTCAAATTTCGATGACTCGCCATCACTCGCCACAAAAAATGAAGTCGCTTATAACTCCCACATACATTATCCAATCTGTCCCAAACTTCATACGGTGAATGCTGGACCCAGCCTGAACGCGTACATATTATCATAACGACATCCACCTATAGCGCCACCTGCTGGGGGTTGGAAACATCTCTTTTTTTCCACATCTCGCATTTGATCGAACTCGTCCTACAGATTTAATGCTACAAGCTTCAAACTTGGCCAGATTACTCTTAAGACATGGGGGGAAAGAGTCATGGAGAAACTTTTTCAAACCTCAAAGGGCGTGGCCGTGGCGACGCCTCAAAGTTATGACTCGCCATGAAGAATTAAGTCGCTTATAACTTCCACACTCATTATCCAATCTGTCCCAAACTTCATACGGTGAATGCTGGACCAAGCCTGAACGCGTACATATTATCATAGTGACATCCTCCTATAGCGCCACCTGCTGGTGGTCGGAAATGTCATTTTTTGCCACACCTCACATTTTATAAAACTCCTCCTACAGATTTAATGCTACAAGCTTCAAACTTAGCCAGGTTACTCTTAAGACATGGGGGCAAAAATTCATGGAGAAACTTTTCCAAACTCTGAACAATTCGGGCGTGGTCAGGCGGTGAAAATCGTGTGATGGTGTTTGTGATTTGAAAGCCTTATCATCATCACAACGTCATGAAACTTGGCACACACGTCCATCCTGAACACCTCGTACGTATGTGAAGGGTATCGTGTGTGGAAGGAGCAAAGTGGCTCAGTGGCGCCCCCTAGGGTACTTAAAAATGGTCCACACATTGGGGTTAGTTTTGCGTGGGACGACGAAATTCGGTACACTCATTCATCATGCCCAGACGCACAAAAAAGTCTCATGCCGCCATGGTCCCACGTCCACAGGAAGTCGGCCATTTTGGATGGAAAGTGCGTTTTCGTGCCATTTTTGACCGATTCTACACCTTGTATAAGATCGAACTTGTCCTACAGATTTAATGCTACAGACTTCAAACTTGGCCAGGTTACTCTTAAGACATGGGGGGAAAAATTCATGGAGAAACTTTTTCAAACCTCAAAGGGCGTGGGCGTGGCGACGCCTCAAAGTTTGATGACTCGCCATCACTCGCCACAACAAATTAAGTTGCTTATAACTCCCACATACATTATCCAATCTGTCCCAAACTTCATACGGTGAATGCTGGACCCAGCCTGAACGCGTACATATTATCATAGTGACATCCACCCATAGCGCCACCTGCTGGTGGTTGGAAACATCTTTTTTTTTCACACCTCGCATTTGATCAAACTCCTCCTACATATTTAATGCTAAAATCTTCAAACTTGGCCAGGTTACTCTTAAGCTAGGGGGGAAGAAAACTCTTGAGAAGCTTTTCCAAACTCTGAACGGTGTGGGCGTGGCCAGGCGGTGACAATCGTGTGATGGCGTTTGTGATTTGAAAGCCTTATCATCATCGCAACTTAATGAAACTTGGCACACACGTCCACCCTGATGACCTCGTTCGTATGTGAAGGGTATCGTGTGTGGGCTGAGCAAAATGGCTCAGTGGCGCCCCCTAGAAATTTTCAAAAACCCCTCCGCATTGGAGTTATTATGTGCTCGTACGTACGCAGAGGGTATCGTGTGTGTGGGCAGAGCTGCGGCTCCAGCGTCCAGCGCATGCCCCAACGTGCGCACATCCCAACGTACGCACACCTCGGTCCCGCTCACAGCTGCTTGCAGCTTTCTAGTTATTCTTTCTTTCTTTCTTATTCTTTGCAAAAGGTATGCGAAAACTCAGGAAATTTTGCGAGCGCCACGTGCTAGTCGACGACATGAAAGAATCTAAACATTATATCTTTGGGAGTTGCTCATTGGCTTTGTAGCGCCCCCTACGGTGCTTAAAAATGGTGCCCGCAATGGGGTTAGTTTCGCGTAGGACAATGAAATTCAGTACACTGATTCACCATGCCCAGACGCACAAAAAAGTCTCTTGCCGCCATGGTCCCACGTAGACAGGAAGGCGGCCATTTTGGATGGAAAGTGCGTCTTCATGCCATTTTTGACCGATTCCATGCCTTGCATAAGATCGAACTTGTCCTACAGATTTCATGCTACAGACTTGAAACTTGGCCAGGTTACTCTTAAGACATGGAGGGAAAAATTCATTGGCCAACTTTTTCAAAACTTAAAGGGCGTGGCCTTGGCGACGCCTCAAAGTTTGATGACTCGCCATCACTCGCCACGAAAAATGAAGTCGCTTATAACTTCCACATACATAATCCAATCTTTCCCAAAGTTCAACAGGTGATTGCTGGACCCAGCCTGAACGCACACATGTAAAATAGTGACATCCACCTATAGCGGCACCTGCTGGTGGTTGGAAATGTCTTTTTTTTTCCACACCTCACATTTGATCAAACTCCTCCTACAGATTTCATGCTACAAGCTTCAAACTAGGCCAGGTTACTCGTAAGACATGGGGGGAAAAAATCATTGGCCAACTTTTTCAAACCTCAAAGGGCATGGCCGTGGCGACGCCTCAAATTTCTCTCCATAAAAAATTAAGTCGCCTATAACTCCCACATACATTATCCAATCTGTCCCAAACGTCATACGGTGATTGCTAGACCCAACCTGAACGCGCACATATAAGATAGTGATATACACCTACAGCGCCACCTACTGGTGATCGGAAACGTCTTTTTTTTCAACAACTCGCATTTGATCGAACTCCTCCTACAGATTTTATGGTAACAGCTCCAAACTTGGCCAGATTACTCTTTAGCTAGGGGGGAAGAAAAATCTTGAGAAACTTTTCCAAACTCTGAACGGTGTGGGCTTGTTCAGGCGGTGAAAATCGTGTGATGGCGTTTGTGATTTGAAAGCCTTATCATCATCGCAAAGTCATGAAACTTGGTACACACGTCCGCCTTGTCGACCTCGTACGTATGTAAAGAGTATTGTGTGTGGGCGGTGCTAAATGGCTCAGTGGCGCCCCCTAGAAATTTTCATAAAACCACTCCGCATTGGGGTTTTTATGTGCTCGTACGTACGCAGAGGGTATCGTGCGTGTGAGCAGAGCTACAGCCCCAGCGTCCAGCGCATGCCCCAACGTACGCACATCCCAACGTACGCACACTCGGTCCCGCTCACAGCTGCTTGCAGCTTTCTAGTTATTATTATTCTTTCTTATTCTTTGCAAAAGGTATGCGAAAACTCAGGAAATTTTGCGAGCGCCACCTGCCAGTCGACGACATGAAAGAATCTAAACTTTATATTTTTGGGAGTCGCTCATTGGCTCTGTAGCGCCCCCTACGATGCTTAAAAATTGTCCCCGCAATAGGATTAGTTTCGCGTGGGACGACGAAATTCGGTACACTCATTCATCATGCCAAGACGCACAAAAAAGTCTCAGGCCGCCATGGTCCCACGTCCACAGGAAGTCGGCCATTTTGGATGGAAAGTGCGTTTTCGTGCCATTTTTGACCGATTCCACACCTTGTATAAGATCGAACTTGTCCTACAGATTTAATGCTACAGACTTCAAACTTGGCCAGGTTACTCTTAAGACATTGGGTGAAAAATTCATTGGCCAACTTTTTCAAAACTTAAAGGGCGTGGCCGTGGCGACGCCTCAAAGTTTGATGACTCGCCATCACTCGCCACGAAAAATGAAGTCGCTTATAACTCCCACATACATTATCCAATCTGTTCCAAACGTCATACGGTGAATGCTGGACCCAGACTGAAAGCTCACATATAAAATAGTGACATCCACCTATAGCGCCACCTGCTGGTGGATGGAAATGTCTTTTTTTTTCCACACCTCGCATTTGATCGAACTCCTCCTACATATTTAATGCAAAAACCTTCAAACTTGGCCAGGTTGCTCTTAAGACATGGGCCGAAAAAATCATTGGCCAACTTTTTCAAAACTTAAAGGGCGTGGCCGTGGCGACACCTCAAATTTATGACTCGCCATAAAAAATCAAGTCGCTTATAACTCCCACAAACATTATCCAATCTGTCCCAAACTTCATACGGTAACTGCTGGACCCAGCCTGAATGTGTATATACAAAAAAGTGATATCCACCTACAGCGCCACCTGCTGGTGGTTGGAAATTTCTTTTTTTTTCCACACCTCTTATTTGATCAAACTCCTCCTACAGATTTCATGCTACAAGCTTCAAACTTGGCCAGGTTACTCTTAAGACATGGGGGGAAAAAATCATTGGCCAACTTTTTCAAACCTCAAAGGGCGTGGCCGTGGCGACGCCTCAAATTTATGACTCGCCATAAAAAATTAAGTCGCTTATAACTCCCACATACATTATCCAATCTGTCCCAAACTTCATACCGTGAATGCTGGACCCAGCCTGAACGTGCACATATAAAAAAGTGATATCCACCTACAGCGCCACCTAATGGTGGTTGGAAGCTTCATTTTTTTCCACACCTCTTATTTGATCAAACTCCTACTACATATTTCATGCTAAAATCTTCAAACTTGGCCAGGTTACTCTTAAGACATGAGGGCAAAACTTCATGGAGAAACTTTTCCAAACTCTGAACGGTGTGGGAGTGGCCAGAGGTGAAAATCGTGTGATGGCGTTTGCAATATGAAAGCCTTATCATCATCGCAAAGTCATGAAACTTGGTACTCACGTCCACCCTGACGACCTCGTACGTATGTAAAGGGTATTGTGTGTGGGCGGAGCAAAATGGCTCAGTGGCGCCCCCTAGAAATTTTCAAAAACCCCTATGCATTGGGGTTATTGTGTGCTCGTACGTACGCAATGGGAATCGTGCGTGTGGGTAGAGCTGCGCGACTACGGCGTCCAGCGCATGCCCAACGTGCGCACATCCCAACGTACGCACACTCGGTCCCGCTCACAGCTGCTTGCAGCTTTCTAGTTATTATTATTCTTTCTTTCTTATTCTTTGCAAAAGGTATGCGAAAACTCAGGAAATTTTGCGAGCGCCACCTGCCAGTCGACGACATGAAAGAATCTAAACTTTATATTTTTGGGAGTCGCTCATTGACTCTATAGCGCCCCCTACGGTGCTTAAAAATGGTCCCCTTAATAGGATTAGTTTTGCGTAGGACAACGAAAGTCGGTACACTTATTCATCTTGCCGAGACGCACAAAAAAGTCTCTCGCCGCCATGGTCCCACGTACACAGGAAGGCAGCCATTTTGGATGGAAAGTGCGTTTTCGTGCCATTTTTGACCGATTCCACGCCTTGCATAAGATCGAACTTGTCCCACAGATTTCATGCTACAGACTTGAAACTTGGCCAGGTTACTCTTAAGACATGGGGGGAGAGATTCATGGGGAAACTTTTTCAAAACTTAAAGGGCGTGGCCGTAGCGACGCCTCAAAGTTCGATGACTCGCCATCACTCGCCACAAAAAATGAAGTCGCTTATAACTCCCACATACATTATCCAATCTGTCCCAAACTTCATACGGTGAATGCTGGACCCAGACTGAACTCGTACATATTACCATAGTGACATCTACCTATAGCGCCACCTGTTGGTGGTCGGAAACATCTCTTTTTTTCCACATCTCGCATTTGATCGAACTCGTCCTACAGATTTAATGCTACAAGCTTCAAACTTGGCCAGATTACTCTTAAGACATGGGGGGAAAGAGTCATGGAGAAACTTTTTCAAACCTCAAAGGGCGTGGCCGTGGCGACGCCTCAAAGTTATGACTCGCCATGAAAAATTAAGTCGCTTATAACTTCCACATACATTATCCAATCTGTCCCAAACTTCATACGGTGATATCTGGACCCAGCCTGAACGCGCATAGATAAAATAGTAACATCCACCAACAGCGCCACCTGCTGGTGGTCAGAAACGTCTTTTTTTTCCATACCTCACATTTTATCAAACTCCTCCCACAGATTTAATGCTACAAGCTTCAAACTTAGCCAAGTTACTCTTAAGACATGGAGGCAACAATTCATGGAGAAACTTTTCCAAACTCTGAACGGTGTGGGCGTGGCCATGCGGTGAAAATCGTGTGATGACGTTTGTGATTTGAAAGCCTTATCATCATCTCAAGGTAATGAAACTTGGTACACACGTCCACCCTGACGACCTCGTACGTATGTAAAGGGTATCGTGTGTGGGCGGAGAAAAATGGCTCAGTGGCGCCCCCTAGAAATTTTCAAAAACCCCTCCGCATTGGGGTTATGCTGTGCTCGTAAGTACACTGCGGGTATCGTGCGTGTGGGAAGAGCCGCGGCTCCAGCGTCCAGCGCATGCCCAACGTACGCACATCCCAAAGTACGCACACCTCGGTCCCGCTCACAGCTGCTTGCAGCTTTCTAGTTATTATTATTCTTCTTATTCTTTGCAAAAGGTATGCGAAAACTCAGGAAATTTTGCGAGCGCCACGTGCCGGTCGACGACATGAAAGAATCTAAACTTTATATTTTTGGTAGTCGCTCATTGGCTCTGTAGCGCCCCCTACGATGCTTAAAAATTGTCCCCGCAATAGGATTAGTTTCGCGTGGGACGACGAAATTCGGTACACTCATTCATCATGCCAAGACGCACAAAAAAGTCTCAGGCCGCCATGGTCCCACGTCCACAGGAAGGCGGCCATTTTGGATGGAAAGTGCGTTTTCGTGCCATTTTTGACCGATTCCACGCCTTGCTTAAGATCGAACTTGTCCTACAGATTTCATGCTACAGACTTCAAACTTGGCCAGGTTACTCTTAAGACATGGGGGGGAAAATTCATGGGGAAACTTTTTCAAACCTCAAAGGGTGTGGTCGTGGCGACGCTTCAAAGTTTGATGACTCGCCATCACTCGCCTCAAAAAATTAAGTCGCTTATAACTCCCACATACATTACCCAATCTGTCCCAAACTTCATACGGTGAATGCTGGACCCAGCCTGAATGCGTACATATTATCATAACGACATCCACCTATAGCGCCACCTGCTGGTGGTCGGAAATGTCATTTTTTGCCACACCTCACATTTTATAAAACTCCTCCTACAGATTTAATGCTACAAGCTTCAAACTTAGCCAGGTTACTCTTAAGACATGGGGGCAAAAATTCATGGAGAAACTTTTCCAAACTCTGAACAATTCGGGCGTGGCCAGGCGGTGAAAATCGTGTGATGGTGTTTGTTATTTGAAAGCCTTATCATCATCACAACGTCATGAAACTTGGCACACACGTCCATCCTGACCACCTCGTACGTATGTGAAGGGTATCGTGTGTGGGCGGAGCAAAGTGGCTCAGTGGCGCCCCCTAGGGTACTTAAAAATGGTCCACACATTGGGGTTAGTTTTGCGTGGGACGACGAAATTCGGTACACTCATTCATCATGCCCAGACGCACAAAAAAGTCTCATACCGCCATGGTCCCACGTCCACAGGAAGTCGGCCATTTTGGATGGAAAGTGCGTTTTCGTGCCATTTTTGACCGATTCTACACCTTGTATAAGATCGAACTTGTCCTACAGATTTAATGCTATAGACTTCAAACTTGGCCAGGTTACTCTTAAGACATGGAGGGAAAAATTCATCGGCCAACTTTTTCAAAACTTAAAGGGCGTGGCCGTGGCGACGCCTCAAAGTTTGATGACTCGCCATCACTCGCCACAAAAAATTAAGTCGCTTATAACTTCCACATACATAATCCAATCTTTCCCAAAGTTCAACCGGTGATTGCTGGACCCAGCCTGAACGCGCACATGTAAAATAGTGACATCCACCTATAGCGCCACCTGCTGGTGGTTGGAAATGTCTTTTTTTTCCACACCTCGCATTTGATCAAACTCCTCCTACAGATTTCATGCTACAAGCTTCAAACTTGGCCAGGTTACTCTTAAGACATGGGGGGGAAAAAATCATTGGCCAACTTTTTCAAACCTCAAAGGGCGTGGCCATGGCGATGCCTCAAATTTATGACGCGCCATAAAAAATTTAAGTCGCCTATAACTCCCACATACATTATCCAATCTGTCCCAAACTTGATACGGTGAATGCTGGACCCAACCTGAACGCGCACATATAAGATAGTGATATACACCTACAGCGCCACCTACTGGTGATCGGAAACGTCTTTTTTTTCCACACCTCTTCTTTGATCAAACTCCTCCTACATATTTCATGCTAAAATCTTCAAACTTGGCCAGGTTACTCTTAAGACATGAGGGCTAAACTTCATGGAGAAACTTTTCCAAACTCTGAACGGTGTGGGCGTGGCCAGAGGTGAAAATCGTGTGATGGTGTTTGTAATATGAAAGCCTTATCATCATCGTAAAGTCATGAAACATGGTACACACGTCCATCCTGACAACCTCGTACGTATGTAAAGGGTATTGTGTGTGGGCGGAGCAAAATGGCTCAGTGGCGCCCCCTAGAAATGTTCAAAAACCCCTATGCATTGGGGTTATTGCGTGCTCGTACGTACGCAATGGAAATCGTGCGTGTGGGCAGAGCTGTGCGACTACGGCGTCCAGCGCATGCCCAACGTGCGCACATCCCAACGTACGCACACTCGGTCCCGCTCACAGCTGCTTGCAGCTTTCTAGTTATTATTCTTTCTTTCTTATTCTTTGCAAAAGGTATGCGAAAACTCAGGAAATTTTGCGAGCGCCACGTGCCGGTCGACGACATGAAAGAATCTAAACTTTATATTTTTGGGAGTCGCTCATTGGCTCTGTAGCGCCCCCTACGATGCTTAAAAATTGTCCCCGCAATAAGATTAGTTTCGCGTGGGACGACGAAATTCGGTACGCTCATTCATCATGCCAAGACGCACAAAAAAGTCTCAGGCCGCCATGGTCCCACGTCCACAGGAAGGCGGCCATTTTGGATGGAAAGTGCGTTTTCGTGCCATTTTTGACCGATTCCACGCCTTGCTTAAGATCGAACTTGTCCTACAGATTTCATGCTACAGACTTCAAACTTGGCCAGGTTACTCTTAAGACATGGGGGGGAAAATTCATGGGGAAACTTTTTCAAACCTCAAAGGGTGTGGTCGTGGCGACGCTTCAAAGTTTGATGACTCGCCATCACTCGCCTCAAAAAATTAAGTCGCTTATAACTCCCACATACATTACCCAATCTGTCCCAAACTACATACGGTGAATGCTGGACCCAGCCTGAATGCGTACATATTATCATAACGACATCCACCTATAGCGCCACCTGCTGGGGGTTGGTAACATCTCTTTTTTTCCACATCTCGCATTTGATCGAACTCGTCCTACAGATTTAATGCTACAAGCTTCAAACTTGGCCAGATTACTCTTAAGACATGGGGGGAAAGAGTCATGGAGAAACTTTTTCAAACCTCAAAGGGCGTGGCCGTGGCGACGCCTCAAAGTTATGACTCGCCATGAAGAATTAATTCGCTTATAACTTCCACACTCATTATCCAATCTGTCCCAAACTTCATACAGTGAATGCTGGACCCAGCTTGAACGCGTACATATTATCATAGTGACATCCTCCTATAGCGCCACCTGCTGGTGGTCGGAAATGTCTTTTTTTGCCACACCTCACATTTTATAAAACTCCTCCTACAGATTTAATGCTACAAGCTTCAAACTTAGCCAGGTTACTCTTAAGACATGGGGGCAAAAATTCATGGAGAAACTTTTCCAAACTCTGAACAATTCGGGCGTGGCCAGGCGGTGAAAATCGTGTGATGGTGTTTGTTATTTGAAAGCCTTATCATCATCACAACGTCATGAAACTTGGCACACACGTCCATCCTGACCACCTCGTACGTATGTGAAGGGTATCGTGTGTGGGCGGAGCAAAGTGGCTCAGTGGCGCCCCCTAGGGTACTTAAAAATGGTCCACACATTGGGGTTAGTTTTGCGTGGGACGACGAAATTCGGTACACTCATTCATCATGCCCAGACGCACAAAAAAGTCTCATACCGCCATGGTCCCACGTCCACAGGAAGTCGGCCATTTTGGATGGAAAGTGCGTTTTCGTGCCATTTTTGACCGATTCTACACCTTGTATAAGATCGAACTTGTCCTACAGATTTCATGCTACAGACTTCAAACTTGGCCAGGTTACTCTTAAGACATGGGGGGAAAAATTCATGGAGAAACTTTTTCAAACCTCAAAGGGCGTGGGCGTGGCGACGCCTCAAAGTTTGATGACTCGCCATCACTCGCCACAACAAATTAAGTTGCTTATAACTCCCACATACATTATCCAATCTGTCCCAAACTTCATACGGTGAATGCTGGACCCAGCCTGAACGCGTACATATTATCATAGTGACATCCACCCATAGCGCCACCTGCTGGTGGTTGGAAAAATCTTTTTTTTTCACACCTCGCATTTGATCAAACTCCTCCTACATATTTAATGCTAAAATCTTCAAACTTGGCCAGGTTGCTCTTAAGCTAGGGGGGAAGAAAACTCTTGTGAAGCTTTTCCAACCTCTGAACGGTGTGGGCGTGGCCAGGCGGTGACAATCGTGTGATGGCGTTTGTGATTTGAAAGCCTTATCATCATCGCAACTTAATGAAACTTGGCACACACGTCCACCCTGATGACCTCGTTCGTATGTGAAGGGTATCGTGTGTGGGCTGAGCAAAATGGCTCAGTGGCGCCCCCTAGAAATTTTCAAAAACCCCTCCGCATTGGATTTATTATGTGCTCGTACGTACGCAGAGGGTATTGTGTGTGTGGGCAGAGCTGCGGCTCCAGCGTCCAGCGCATGCCCCAACGTGCGCACATCCCAACGTACGCACACCCCAACGTACGCACACCTCGGTCCCGCTCACAGCTGCTTGCAGCTTTCTAGTTATTATTATTATTCTTATTCTTTGCAAAAGGTATGCGAAAACTCAGGAAATTTTGCAAGCGCCACGTGCCAGTCGACGACATGAAAGAATCTAAACATTATATCTTTGGGAGTTGCTCATTGGCTCTGTAGCGCCCCCTACGGTGCATAAAAATGGTCCCCTTAATAGGATTAGTTTCGCGTGGGACGACGAAATTCGGTACACTCATTCATCATGCCCAGACGCACCAAAAAGTCTCTTGCCATCACGGTGCCACGTACACAGGAAGGCGGCCATTTTGGATGGAAAGTGCGTTTTCGTGCCATTTTTGGCCGATTCCACGCCTTGCATAAGATCGAACTTGTCCTACAGATTTCATGCTACAGACTTCAAACTTGGCCAGGTTACTCTCAAGACATGGGGGGAGAAATTCATGGAGAAACTTTTTCAAAACTTAAAGGGCGTGGGCGTGGCAACTCCTCAAAGTTCGATGACTCGCCATCACTCGCCACAACAAATGAAGTCGCTTATAACTCCCACATACATTATCCAATCTGTCCCAAACTTCATACGGTGAATGCTGGACCCAGCCTGAACGCGTACATATTATCATAACGACATCCACCTATAGCGCCACCTGCTGGTGGTCGGAAACATCTCTTTTTTTCCACATCTCGCATTTGATCGAACTCGTCCTACAGATTTAATGCTACAAGCTTCAAACTTGGCCAGGTTACTCTTAAGACATGGGGGGAAAGAGTCATGGAGAAACTTTTTCAAACCTCAAAGGGCGTGGCCGTGGCGACGCCTCAAAGTTATGACTCATCATGAAAAATTAAGTCGCTTATAACTTCCACATACATTATCCAATCTGTCCCAAACTTCATACGGTCATAGCTGGACCCAGCCTGAATGCGCATAGATAAAATAGTGACATCCACCAACAGCGCCACCTGCTGGTGGTCAGAAACGTCTTTTTTTTCCATACCTCACATTTTATCAAACTCCTCCCACAGATTTAATGCTACAAGCTTCAAACTTAGCCAAGTTACTCTTAAGACATGGAGGCAACAATTCATGGAGAAACTTTTCCAAACTCTGAACGGTGTGGGCGTGGCCATGCGGTGAAAATCGTGTGATGGCGTTTGTGATTTGAAAGCCTTATCATCATCTCAAGGTAATGAAACTTGGTACACACGTCCACCCTGACGACCTCGTACGTATGTAAAGGGTATCGTGTGTGGGCGGAGAAAAATGGCTCAGTGGCGCCCCCTAGAAATTTTCAAAAACCCCTCCGTATTGGGGTTATGCTGTGCTCGTAAGTACACAGCGGGTATCGTGCGTGTGGGCAGAGCTGCAGCTCCAGCGTCCAGCGCATGCCCAACGTACGCACATCCCAACGTACGCACACCTCGGTCCCGCTCACAGCTGCTTGCAGCTTTCTAGTTATTAGGGACCGAGCAGTGAAACTGCAAGGACCCTATTGTATCTGTAAGGTTTATTATTATTATTCTTTCTTTCTTATTCTTTGCAAAAGGTATGCGAAAACTCAGGAAATTTTGCGAGCGCCACCTGCCAGTCGACGACATGAAAGAATCTAAACTTTATATTTTTGGGAGTCGCTCATTGACTCTGTAGCGCCCCCTATGATGCTTAAAAATGGTCCCCTTAATAGTATTAGTTTCGCGTGGGATGACGAAATTCGGTACACTCATTGATCATGCCCAGACGCACAAAAAAGTCTCAGGCCGCCAATGTGCCACGTCCACAGGAAGGCGGCCATTTTGGATGGAAAGTGCGTTTTCGTGCCATTTTTGACCGATTCCACGCCTTGCTTAAGATCAAACTTGTCCTACAGATTTCATGCTACAGACTTGAAACTTGGCCAGGTTACTCTTAAGACATGGAGGGAAAAATTCATTGGCCAACTTTTTCAAAACTTAAAGGGCGTGGCCATGGCGACGCCTCAAAGTTTGATGACTCGCCATCACTCGCCACGAAAAATTAAGTCGCTTATAACTTCCACATACATAATCCAATCTTACCCAAAGTTCAACCGGTGATTGCTGGACCCAGCCTGAACGCGCACCTATGAAATAGTGACATCCACCTATAGCGCCACCTGCTGGTGGTTGGAAATGTCTTTTTTTTTTCCACACCTCGCATTTTATCAAACTCCTCCTACAGATTTCATGCTACAAGCTTCAAACTTGGCCAGGTTACTCTTAAGACATGGGGGGAAAAAAATCATTGATCAACTTTTTCAAACCTCAAAGGGCGTGGCCGTGGCGACGCCTCAAATTTATGACTCGCCATAAAAAATGAAGTCGCTTATAACTCCCACAAACATTATCCAATCTGTCCCAAACTTCATACGGTGAATGCTGGACCCAGCCTGAATGTGTACATATAAAATAGTGACATCCACCTACAGCGCCACCTGCTGGTGGTTGGAAATGTCTTTTTTTTTTTTCCACACCTCGCATTTGATCAAACTCCTCCTATATATTTCATGCTAAAATCTTCAAACTTGGCCAGGTTACTCTTAAGACATGAGGGCAAAACTTCGTGGAGAAACTTTTCCAAACTCTGAACGGTGTGGGCGTGGCCAGAGGTGAAAATCGTGTGATGGCGTTTGTAATATGAAAGCCTTATCATCATCGTAAAGTTATGAAACTTGGTACACACGTCCATCCTGATGACCTCGTACGTATGTAAAGGGTATTGTGTGTGGGCGGAGCAAAATGGCTCAGTGGCGCCCCCTAGAAATTTTCAAAAACCCCTATGCATTGGGGTTATTGCTTGATCGTACGTACGCAATGGAAATCGTGCGCGTGGGCAGAGCTGCGCGTCTACGGCGTCCAGCGCATGCCCAACGTGCGCACATCCCAACGTACGCACACTCGGTCCCGCTCACAGCTGCTTGCAGGTTTCTAGTTCTTTCTTATTCTTTGCAAAAGGTATGCGAAAACTCAGGAAATTTTGCGAGCGCCACGTGCCGGTCGACGACATGAAAGAATCTAAACTTTATATTTTTGGTAGTCGCTCATTGGCTCTGTAGCGCCCCCTACGATGGTTAAAAATTGTCCCCGCAATAGGATTAGTTTCGCGTGGGATGACGAAATTCGGTACACTCGTTCATCATGCCAAGACGCACAAAAAAGTCTCAGGCCGCCATGGTCCCACGTACACAGGAAGGCGGCCATTTTGGATGGAAAGTGCGTTTTCGTGCCATTTTTGGCCGATTCCACGCCTTGCTTAAGATCGAACTTGTCCTACAGATTTCATGCTACAGACTTCAAACTTGGCCAGGTTACTCTTAAGACATGGGGGGGGAAATTCATGGAGAAACTTTTTCAAAACTTAAAGGGCGTGGGCGTGGCAACTCCTCAAAGTTCGATGACTCGCCATCACTCGCCACAACAAATTAAGTCGCTTATAACTCCCACATACATTATCCAATCTGTCCCAAACTTCATACGGTGAATGCTGGACCTAGCCTGAACGCATACATATTATCATAACGACATCCACCTATAGCGCCACCTGCTGGTGGTCGGAAACATCTCTTTTTTTCCACATCTCGCATTTGATTGAACTCGTCCTACAGATTTAATGCTACAAGCTTGAAACTTGGCCAGATTACTCTTAAGACATGGGGGGAAAGAGTCATGGAGAAACTTTTTCAAACCTCAAAGGGCGTGGCCGTGGCGACGCCTCAAAGTTATGACTCGCCATGAAGAATTAAGTCGCTTATAACTTCCACACTCATTATCCAATCTGTCCCAAACTTCACACGGTGAATGCTGGACTCAGCCTGAACGCGTACATATTATCATAGTGACATCCTCCTATAGCGCCACCTGCTGGTGGTCGGAAATGTCATTTTTTGCCACATCTCACATTTTATAAAACTCCTCCTACAGATTTAATGCTACAAGCTTCAAACTTAGCCAGGTTACTCTTAAGACATGGGGGCAAATATTCATGGAGAAACTTTTCCAAACTCTGAACAATTCGGGCGTGGTCAGGCGGTGAAAAACGTGTGATGGTGTTTGTGATTTGAAAGCCTTATCATCATCACAACGTCATGAAACTTGGCACACACGTCCATCCTGAACACCTCGTACGTATTTGAAGGGTATCGTGTGTGGGCGGAGCAAAGTGGCTCAGTGGCGCCCCCTAGGGTACTTAAAAATGGTCCACACATTGGGGTTAGTTTTGCGTGGGACGACGAAATTCGGTACACTCATTCATCATGCCCAGACGCACAAAAAAGTCTCATGCCGCCATGGTCCCACGTCCACAGGAAGTCGGCCATTTTGGATGGAAAGTGCGTTTTCGTGCCATTTTTGACCGATTCTACACCTTGTATAAGATCGAACTTGTCCTACAGATTTAATGCTACAGACTTCAAACTTGGCCAGGCTACTCTTAAGACATGGGGGGAAAAATTCATGGAGAAACTTTTTCAAACCTCAAAGGGCGTGGGCGTGGCGACGCCTCAAAGTTCTATGACTCGCCATCACTCGCCACAACAAATTAAGTTGCTTATAACTCCCACATACATTATCCAATCTGTCCCAAACTTCATACGGTGAATGCTGGACCCAGCCTGAACGCGTACATATTATCATAGTGAGATCCACCCATAGCGCCACCTGCTGGTGGTTGGAAACATCTTTTTTTTTCACACCTCGCATTTGATCAAACTCCTCCTACATATTTAATGGTAAAATCTTCAAACTTGGCCAGGTTACTCTTAAGCTAGGGGGGAAGAAAACTCTTGAGAAGCTTTTCCAAACTCTGAACGGTGTGGGCGTGGCCAGGCGGTGACAATCGTGTGATGGCGATTGTGATTTGAAAGCCTTATCATCATCGCAACTTAATGAAACTTGGCACACACGTCCACCCTGATGACCTCGTTCGTATGTGAAGGGTATCGTGTGTGGGCTGAGCAAAATGGCTCAGTGGCGCCCCCTAGAAATTTTCAAAAACCCCTCCGCATTGGAGTTATTATGTCCTCGTACGTACGCAGAGGGTATCGTGTGTGTGGGCAGAGCTGCGGCTCCAGCGTCCAGCGCATGCCCCAACGTGCGCATATCCCAACGTACGCACACCTCGGTCCCGCTCACAGCTGCTTGCAGCTTTCTAGTTATTAGGGACCGAGCAGTGAAACTGCAAGGACCCTATTGTATCTGTAAGGTTTATTATTAGGGACCGAGCAGTGAAACTGCAAGGACCCTATTGTATCTGTAAGGTTTATTATTATTCTTCTTATTCTTTGCAAAAGGTATGCGAAAACTCAGGAAATTTTGCGAGCGCCACGTGCTAGTCGACGACATGAAAGAATCTAAACATTATATCTTTGGGAGTTGCTCATTGGCTCTGTAGCGCCCCCTACGATGCTTAAAAATGGTGCCCGCAATGGGGTTAGTTTCGCGTAGGACAATGAAATTCGGTACACTCATTCACCATGCCCAGACGCACAAAAAAGTCTCTTGCCGCCATGGTCCCACGTACACAGGAAGGCGGCCATTTTGGATGGAAAGTGCGTTTTCGTGCCATTTTTGACCGATTCCACGCCTTGCTTAAGATCGAACTTGTCCTACAGATGTAATGCTACAAACTTCAAACTTGGCCAGGTTACTCTTAAGACATAGGGGGGGGGATTCATGGAGAAACTTTTTCAAAACTTAAAGGGCGTGGGCGTGGCAACTCCTCAAAGTTTGATGACTCGCCATCACTCGCCACAAAAAATGAAGTCGCTTATAACTCCCACATACATTATCCAATCTGTCCCAAACTTCATACGGTGAATGCTGGACCCAGCCTGAATGCGTACATATTATCATAACGACATCCACCTATAGCGCCACCTGCTGGGGGTTGGTAACATCTCTTTTTTTCCACATCTCGCATTTGATCGAACTCGTCCTACAGATTTAATGCTACAAGCTTGAAACTTGGCCAGATTACTCTTAAGACATGGGGGGAAAGAGTCATGGAGAAACTTTTTCAAACCTCAAAGGGCGTGGCCGTGGCGACGCCTCAAAGTTATGACTCGCCATGAAGAATTAAGTCGCTTATAACTTCCACACTCATTATCCAATCTGTCCCAAACTTCATACAGTGAATGCTGGACCCAGCTTGAACGCGTACATATTATCATAGTGACATCCTCCTATAGCGCCACCTGCTGGTGGTCGGAAATGTCTTTTTTTGCCACACCTCACATTTTATAAAACTCCTCCTACAGATTTAATGCTACAAGCTTCAAACTTAGCCAGGTTACTCTTAAGACATGGGGGCAAAATTTCATGGAGAAACTTTTCCAAACTCTGAACAATTCGGGCGTGGTCAGGCGGTGAAAAACGTGTGATGGTGTTTGTGATTTGAAAGCCTTATCATCATCACAACGTCATGAAACTTGGCACACACGTCCATCCTGAACACCTCGTACGTATTTGAAGGGTATCGTGTGTGGGCGGAGCAAAGTGGCTCAGTGGCGCCCCCTAGGGTACTTAAAAATGGTCCACACATTGGGGTTAGTTTTGCGTGGGACGACGAAATTCGGTACACTCATTCATCATGCCCAGACGCACAAAAAAGTCTCATGCCGCCATGGTCCCACGTCCACAGGAAGTCGGCCATTTTGGATGGAAAGTGCGTTTTCGTGCCATTTTTGACCGATTCTACACCTTGTATAAGATCGAACTTGTCCTACAGATTTAATGCTACAGACTTCAAACTTGGCCAGGCTACTCTTAAGACATGGGGGGAAAAATTCATGGAGAAACTTTTTCAAACCTCAAAGGGCGTGGGCGTGGCGACGCCTCAAAGTTCTATGACTCGCCATCACTCGCCACAACAAATTAAGTTGCTTATAACTCCCACATACATTATCCAATCTGTCCCAAACTTCATACGGTGAATGCTGGACCCAGCCTGAACGCGTACATATTATCATAGTGAGATCCACCCATAGCGCCACCTGCTGGTGGTTGGAAACATCTTTTTTTTTCACACCTCGCATTTGATCAAACTCCTCCTACATATTTAATGGTAAAATCTTCAAACTTGGCCAGGTTACTCTTAAGCTAGGGGGGAAGAAAACTCTTGAGAAGCTTTTCCAAACTCTGAACGGTGTGGGCGTGGCCAGGCGGTGACAATCGTGTGATGGCGATTGTGATTTGAAAGCCTTATCATCATCGCAACTTAATGAAACTTGGCACACACGTCCACCCTGATGACCTCGTTCGTATGTGAAGGGTATCGTGTGTGGGCTGAGCAAAATGGCTCAGTGGCGCCCCCTAGAAATTTTCAAAAACCCCTCCGCATTGGAGTTATTATGTCCTCGTACGTACGCAGAGGGTATCGTGTGTGTGGGCAGAGCTGCGGCTCCAGCGTCCAGCGCATGCCCCAACGTGCGCATATCCCAACGTACGCACACCTCGGTCCCGCTCACAGCTGCTTGCAGCTTTCTAGTTATTAGGGACCGAGCAGTGAAACTGCAAGGACCCTATTGTATCTGTAAGGTTTATTATTAGGGACCGAGCAGTGAAACTGCAAGGACCCTATTGTATCTGTAAGGTTTATTATTATTCTTCTTATTCTTTGCAAAAGGTATGCGAAAACTCAGGAAATTTTGCGAGCGCCACGTGCTAGTCGACGACATGAAAGAATCTAAACATTATATCTTTGGGAGTTGCTCATTGGCTCTGTAGCGCCCCCTACGATGCTTAAAAATGGTGCCCGCAATGGGGTTAGTTTCGCGTAGGACAATGAAATTCGGTACACTCATTCACCATGCCCAGACGCACAAAAAAGTCTCTTGCCGCCATGGTCCCACGTACACAGGAAGGCGGCCATTTTGGATGGAAAGTGCGTTTTCGTGCCATTTTTGACCGATTCCACGCCTTGCTTAAGATCGAACTTGTCCTACAGATGTAATGCTACAAACTTCAAACTTGGCCAGGTTACTCTTAAGACATAGGGGGGGGGATTCATGGAGAAACTTTTTCAAAACTTAAAGGGCGTGGGCGTGGCAACTCCTCAAAGTTTGATGACTCGCCATCACTCGCCACAAAAAATGAAGTCGCTTATAACTCCCACATACATTATCCAATCTGTCCCAAACTTCATACGGTGAATGCTGGACCCAGCCTGAATGCGTACATATTATCATAACGACATCCACCTATAGCGCCACCTGCTGGGGGTTGGTAACATCTCTTTTTTTCCACATCTCGCATTTGATCGAACTCGTCCTACAGATTTAATGCTACAAGCTTGAAACTTGGCCAGATTACTCTTAAGACATGGGGGGAAAGAGTCATGGAGAAACTTTTTCAAACCTCAAAGGGCGTGGCCGTGGCGACGCCTCAAAGTTATGACTCGCCATGAAGAATTAAGTCGCTTATAACTTCCACACTCATTATCCAATCTGTCCCAAACTTCATACAGTGAATGCTGGACCCAGCTTGAACGCGTACATATTATCATAGTGACATCCTCCTATAGCGCCACCTGCTGGTGGTCGGAAATGTCTTTTTTTGCCACACCTCACATTTTATAAAACTCCTCCTACAGATTTAATGCTACAAGCTTCAAACTTAGCCAGGTTACTCTTAAGACATGGGGGCAAAATTTCATGGAGAAACTTTTCCAAACTCTGAACAATTCGGGCGTGGCCAGGCGGTGAAAATCGTGTGATGGTGTTTGTGATTTGAAAGCCTTATCATCATCACAACGTCATGAAACTTGGCACACACGTCCATCCTGAACACCTCGTACGTATGTGAAGGGTATCGTATGTGGGCGGAGCAAAGTGGCTCAGTGGCGCCCCCTAGGGTACTTAAAAATGGTCCACACATTGGGGTTAGTTTTGCGTGGGACGACGAAATTCGGTACACTCATTCATCATGCCCAGACGCACAAAAAAGTCTTATGCCGCCATGGTCCCACATCCACAGGAAGGCGGCCATTTTTGATGGAAAGTGCGTTTTCGTGCCATTTTTGGCCGATTCCACGCCTTGCATAAGATCGAACTTGTGCTACAGATTTAATGCTACAGACTTCAAACTTGGCCAGGTTACTCTTAAGACATGGGGGGAAAGATTCATGGAGAAACTTTTTCAAACCTCAAAGGGCGTGGCCGTGGCGACGCCTCAAAGTTCGATGACTCGCCATCACTCGCCACAAAAAATGAAGTCGCTTATAACTCCCACATACATTATTTAATCTGTCCCAAACTTCATTCGGTGAATGCTGGAACCAGCCTGAATGTGTACATATTATCATAGCGACATCCACCTATAGCGCCACCTGCTGGGGGTTGGAAACATCTCTTTTTTTCCACACCTCGCATTTTATCGAATTCGTCCTACAGATTTAATGCTACAGACTTGAAACTTGGCCAGGTTACTCTTAAGACATGGGGGGAAAAATTCATGGAGAAACTTTTTCAAATCTCAAAGGGCGTGGCCGTAGCAAGGCGGTGAAAATCTTGTAATGGCGTTTCTGATTTGAAAGCCTTATCATCATCGCAAAGTCATGAAGCTTGGCACACACGTCCACCCTGTCGACCTCGTACGTATGTAAAGGGTATCGTGTGTGGGCGGAGCAAAATGGCTCAGTGTCGCCCCCTAGAAATTTTCAACAACCCCTCCGCATTGGGGTTATTATGTGCTCGTACTAACGCAGAGGGTATCGTGCGTGTGGGCAGAGCTGCGCGACTACGGCGTTCAGCGCATTCCCCAACGTACGCACATCCCAACGTACGCACACCTCGGTCCCGCTCACAGCTGCTTGCAGCTTTCTAGTTATTATTATTATTCTTTCTTATTCTTTGCAAAAGGTATGCGAAAACTCAGGAAATTTTGCGAGCGCCACCTGCCAGTCGACGACATGAAAGAATCTAAACTTTATATTTTTGGGAGTCGCTCATTGGCTCTGTAGCGCCCCCTACGATGCTTAAAAATTGTCCCCGCAATAGGATTAGTTTCGCGTGGGATGACGAAATTCGGTACACTCATTCATCATGCCCAGACGCACAAAAAAGTCTCAGGCCGCCATGGTCCCACGTCCACAGGAAGTCGGCCATTTTGGATGGAAAGTGCGTTTTCGTGCCATTTTTGACCGATTCCACACCTTGTATAAGATCGAACTTGTCCTACAGATTTAATGCTACAGACTTCAAACTTGGCCAGGTTACTCTTAAGACATGGAGGGAAAAATTCATTGGCCAACTTTTTCAAAACTTAAAGGGCGTTGCCGTGGCGACGCCTCAAAGTTTGATGACTCGCCATCACTCGCCACGAAAAATGAAGTCGCTTATGACTCCCACATACATTATCCAATCTGTCCCAAACTTCATACGGTGAATGCTGGACCCAGACTGAAAGCTCACATATAAAATAGTGACATCCACTTATAGCGCCACCTGCTGGTGGTTGGAAATGTCTTTTTTTTTCCACACCTCGCATTTGATCGAACTCCTCCTACATATTTAATGCAAAAACCTTCAAACTTGGCCAGGTTGCTCTTAAGACATGGGCCGAAAAAATCATTGGCCGACTTTTTCAAAACTTAAAGGGCGTGGCCGTGGCGACACCTCAAATTTATGACGCGCCATAAAAAATTAAGTCGCTTATAACTCCCACATACATTATCCAATCTGTCCCAAACTTCATACGGTGAATGCTGGACCCAGCCTGAACGCGTACATATTATCATAGTGACATCCTCCTATAGTGCCACCTGCTGGTGGTTGGAAACATCTTTTTTTTTCCACACCTCTTATTTGATCAAACTCCTCCTACATATTTAATGCAAAAACCTTCAAACTTGGCCAGGTTACTCTTAAGACATGGGGGCAAAAATTCATGGAGAAACTTTTCCAAACTCTGGACGGTGTGGGCGTGGCCAGGCGGTGAAAATCTTGTGATCGCGTTTGTGATTTCAAAGCCTTATAATCATCTCAAAGTCATAAAACTTGGTACACACATCCACCCTGACGACCTCGTACGTATGTAAAGGGTATTTTGTGTGGGCGGAGCAAAATGGCTCAGTGGCGCCCCCTAGAAATTTTCAAAAATCCCTATGCATTGGGGTTATTGTGTGCTCGTACGTACGCAATGGGAATCGTGCGTGTGCGCAGAGCTGCGCGACTACGGCGTCCAGCGCATGCCCAACGTGCGCACATCCCAACGTACGCACACTCGGTCCCGCTCACAGCTGCTTGCAGCTTTCTAGTTATTATTATTCTTTCTTATTCTTTGCAAAAGGTATGCGAAAACTCAGGAAATTTTGCGAGCACCACCTGCCAGTCGACGACATGAAAGAATCTAAACTTTATATTTTTGGGAGTCGCTCATTGGCTCTGTAGCGCCCCCTACGATGCTTAAAAATTGTCCCCGCAATAGGATTAGTTTCGCGTGGGACGATGAAATTCGGTACACTCATTCATCATGCCAAGACGCACAAAAAAGTCTCATGCCGCCATGGTCCCACGTCCACAGGAAGTCGGCCATTTTGGATGGAAAGTGCGTTTTCGTGCCATTTTTGACCGATTCCACGCCTTGCTTAAGATCGAACTTGTCCTACAGATTTAATGCTACAGACTTCAAACTTGGCCAGGTTACTCTTAAGACATGGAGGGAAAAATTCATTGGCCAACTTTTTCAAAACTTAAAGGGCGTGGCCGTGGCGACGCCTCAAAGTTTGATGACTCGCCATCACTCGCCACGAAAAATGAAGTCGCTTATAACTCCCACATATATTATCCAATCTGTCCCAAACTTCATACGGTGAATGCTGGACCCAGACTGAAAGCTCACATATAAAATAGTGACATCCACCTATAGCGCCACCTGCTGGTGGTTGGAAATGTCTTTTTTTTTCCACACCTCGCATTTGATCGAACTCCTCCTACATATTTAATGCAAAAACCTTCAAACTTGGCCAGGTTGCTCTTAAGACATGGGCCGAAAAAATCATTGGCCAACTTTTTCAAAACTTAAAGGGCGTGGCCGTGGCGACACCTCAAATTTATGACGCGCCATAAAAAATTAAGTCGCTTATAACTCCCACATACATTATCCAATCTGTCCCAAACTTCATATGGTGAATGCTGGACCCAGACTGAACGTGCACATACAAAAAAGTGATATCCACCTACAGCGCCACCTAATGGTGGTCGGAAACTTCATTTTTTTCCACACCTCTTATTTGATCAAACTCCTCCTACATATTTCATGCTAAAATCTTCAAACTTGGCCAGGTTACTCTTAAGACATGAGGGCAAAACTTCATGGAGAAACTTTTCCAAACTCTGAACGGTGTGGGCGTGGCCAGAGGTGAAAATCGTGTGATGGCGTTTGTAATATGAAAGCCTTATCATCATCGTAAAGTCATGAAACTTGGTACACACGTCCACCCTGACGACCTTGTGCGTATGTAAAGGGTATTGTGTGTGGGCGGAGCAAAATGGCTCAGTGGCGCCCCCTAGAAATTTTCAAAAAACCCTATGCATTGGGGTTATTGCGTGCTCGTACGTACGCAATGGAAATCGTGCGTGTGGGCAGAGCTGCGCGACTACGGCGTCCAGCGCATGCCCAACGTGCGCACATCCCAACGTACGCACACTCTGTCCCGCTCACAGCTGCTTGCAGCTTTCTAGTTCTTTCTTTCTTTCTTTCTTATTCTTTGCAAAAGGTATGCGAAAACTCAGGAAATTTTGCGAGCGCCACGTGCTAGTCGACGACATGAAAGAATCTAAACATTATATCTTTGGGAGTTGCTCATTGGCTCTGTAGCGCCCCCTACGATGCTTAAAAATGGTGCCCGCAATGGGGTTAGTTTCGCGTAGGACAATGAAATTCGGTACACTGATTCACCATGCCCAGACGCACAAAAAAGTCTCTTGCCGCCATGGTCCCACGTAGACAGGAAGGCGGCCATTTTGGATGGAAAGTGCGTCTTCGTGCCATTTTTGACCGATTCCACGCCTTGCATAAGATTGAACTTGTCCTACAGATTTCATGCTACAGACTTGAAACTTGGCCAGGTTACTCTTAAGACATGGAGGGAAAAATTCATTGGCCAACTTTTTCAAAACTTAAAGGGCGTGGCCGTGGCGACGCCTCAAATTTTGATGACTCGCCATCACTCGCCACGAAAAATTAAGTCGCTTATAACTTCCACATACATAATCCAATCTTTCCCAAAGTTCAACCGGTGATTGCTGGACCCAGCCTGAACGCGCACCTATAAAATAGTGACATCCACCTATAGCGCCACCTGCTGGTGGTTGGAAATGTCTTTTTTTTTCCACACCTCGCATTTTATCAAACTCCTCCTACAGATTTCATGCTACAAGCTTCAAACTTGGCCAGGTTACTCTTAAGACATGGGGGGAAAAAAATCATTGATCAACTTTTTCAAACCTCAAAGGGCGTGGCCGTGGCGACGCCTCAAATTTATGACTCGCCATAAAAAATGAAGTCGCTTATAACTCCCACAAACATTATCCAATCTGTCCCAAACTTCATACGGTGAATGCTGGACCCAGCCTGAATGTGTACATATAAAATAGTGACATCCACCTACAGCGCCACCTGCTGGTGGTTGGAAATGTCTTTTTTTTTTTCCACACCTCGCATTTGATCAAACTCCTCCTACATATTTAATGCTAAACGCTTCAAACTTGGCAAGGCTACTCTTAGGACATGGGCCGAAAAAATCATTGGCGAACTTTTTCAAAACTTAAAGGGCGTGGCCGTGGCGATGCCTCAAATTTATGACGCGCCATAAAAAATTAAGTCGCTTATAACTCCCACATACATTATCCAATCTGTCCAAAACTTCATACGGTGAATGCTGGACCCAGCCTGAACGTGCACATACAAAAAAGTGATATCCACCTACAGCGCCACCTAATGGTGTTCGGAAACTTCATTTTTTTTCCACACCTCTTATTTGATCAAACTCCTCCTACATATTTCATGCTAAAATCTTCAAACTTGGCCAGGTTACTCTTAAGACATGAGGGCAAAACTTCATGGAGAAACTTTTCCAAACTCTGAACGGTGTGGGCGTGGCCAGAGGTGAAAATCCTGTGATGGCGTTTGTAATATGAAAGCCTTATCATCATCGTAAAGTCATGAAACTTGGTACACACGTCAACCCTGACGACCTCGTGCGTATGTAAAGGGTATTGTGTGTGGGCGGAGCAAAATGGCTCAGTGGCGCCCCCTAGAAATTTTCAAAAACCCCTATGCATTGGGGTTATTGCGTGCTCGTACGTACGCAATGGAAATCGTGCGTGTGGGCAGAGCTGCGCGACTACGGCGTCCAGCGCATGCCCAACGTGCGCACATCCCAACGTACGCACACTCGGTCCCGCTCACAGCTGCTTGCAGCTTTCTAGTTATTATTATTATTCTTTCTTTCTTTCTTTCTTTCTTTCTTTCTTATTCTTTGCAAAAGGTATGCGAAAACTCACGAAATTTTGCGAGCGCCACGTGCTAGTCGACGACATGAAAGAATCTAAACATTATATCTTTGGGAGTTGCTCATTGGCTCTGTAGCGCCCCCTACGATGCTTAAAAATGGTGCCCGCAATGGGGTTAGTTTCGCGTAGGACAATGAAATTCGGTACACTCATTCACCATGCCCAGACGCACAAAAAAGTCTCTTGCCGCCATGGTCCCACGTACACAGGAAGGCGGCCATTTTGGATGGAAAGTGCGTTTTCGTGCCATTTTTGGCCGATTCCACGCCTTGCTTAAGATCGAACTTGTCCTACAGATTTAATGCTACAGACTTCAAACTTGGCCAGGTTACTCTTAAGACATGGGGGGGGGAATTCATGGAGAAACTTTTTCAAAACTTAAAGGGCGTGGGCGTGGCAACTCCTCAAATTTCGATGACTCGCCATCACTCGCCACAAAAAATGAAGTCGCTTATAACTCCCACATACATTATCCAATCTGTCCCAAACTTCATACGGTGAATGCTGGACCCAGCCTGAACGCGTACATATTATCATAACGACATCCACCTATAGCGCCACCTGCTGGGGGTTGGAAACATCTCTTTTTTTCCACATCTCGCATTTGATCGAACTCGTCCTACAGATTTAATGCTACAAGCTTCAAACTTGGCCAGATTACTCTTAAGACATGGGGGGAAAGAGTCATGGAGAAACTTTTTCAAACCTCAAAGGGCGTGGCCGTGGCGACGCCTCAAAGTTATGACTCGCCATGAAGAATTAAGTCGCTTATAACTTCCACACTCATTATCCAATCTGTCCCAAACTTCATACGGTGAATGCTGGACCAAGCCTGAACGCGTACATATTATCATAGTGACATCCTCCTATAGCGCCACCTGCTGGTGGTCGGAAATGTCATTTTTTGCCACACCTCACATTTTATAAAACTCCTCCTACAGATTTAATGCTACAAGCTTCAAACTTAGCCAGGTTACTCTTAAGACATGGGGGCAAAAATTCATGGAGAAACTTTTCCAAACTCTGAACAATTCGGGCGTGGTCAGGCGGTGAAAATCGTGTGATGGTGTTTGTGATTTGAAAGCCTTATCATCATCACAACGTCATGAAACTTGGCACACACGTCCATCCTGAACACCTCGTACGTATGTGAAGGGTATCGTGTGTGGAAGGAGCAAAGTGGCTCAGTGGCGCCCCCTAGGGTACTTAAAAATGGTCCACACATTGGGGTTAGTTTTGCGTGGGACGACGAAATTCGGTACACTCATTAATCATGCCCAGACGCACCAAAAAGTCTCATGCCATCACGGTGCCACGTACACAGGAAGGCGGCCATTTTGGATGGAAAGTGCGTTTTCGTGCCATTTTTGGCCGATTCCACGCCTTGCATAAGATTGAACTTGTCCTACAGATTTCATGCTACAGACTTCAAACTTGGCCAGGTTACTCTTGAGACATGGGGGGGGAAATTCATGGAGAAACTTTTTCAAAACTTAAAGGGCGTGGGCGTGGCAACTCCTCAAAGTTCGATGACTCGCCATCACTCGCCACAACAAATGAAGTCGCTTATAACTCCCACATACATTATCCAATCTGTCCCAAACTTCATACGGTGAATGCTGGACCCAGCCTGAACGCGTACATATTATCATAACGACATCCACCTATAGCGCCACCTGCTGGTGGTCGGAAACATCTCTTTTTTTCCACATCTCGCATTTGATCGAACTCGTCCTACAGATTTAATGCTACAAGCTTCAAACTTGGCCAGGTTACTCTTAAGACATGGGGGGAAAGAGTCATGGAGAAACTTTTTCAAACCTCAAAGGGCGTGGCCGTGGCGACGCCTCAAAGTTATGACTCGCCATGAAAAATTAAGTCGCTTATAACTTCCACATACATTATCCAATCTGTCCCAAACTTCATACGGTGATATCTGGACCCAGCCTGAACGCGCATAGATAAAATAGTGACATCCACCAACAGCGCCACCTGCTGGTGGTCAGAAACGTCTTTTTTTTCCATACCTCACATTTTATCAAACTCCTCCCACAGATTTAATGCTACAAACTTCAAACTTAGCCAAGTTACTCTTAAGACATGGAGGCAACAATTCATGGAGAAACTTTTTCAAACTCTGAACGGTGTGGGCGTGGCCATGCGGTGAAAATCGTGTGATGACGTTTGTGATTTGAAAGCCTTATCATCATCTCAAGGTAATGAAACTTGGTACACACGTCCACCCTGACGACCTCGTACGTATGTAAAGGGTATCGTGTGTGGGCGGAGAAAAATGGCTCAGTGGCGCCCCCTAGAAATTTTCATAAAACCCCTCCGCATTGGGGTTTTTATGTGCTCGTACGTACACAGCGGGTATCGTGCGTGTGGGCAGAGCTACAGCCCCAGCATCCAGCGCATGCCCCAACGTACGCACATCCCAACGTACGCACACTCGGTCCCGCTCACAGCTGCTTGCAGCTTTCTAGTTCTTCTTATTCTTTGCAAAAGGTATGCGAAAACTCAGGAAATTTTGCAAGCGCCACGTGCTAGTCGACGACATGAAAGAATCTAAACATTATATCTTTGGGAGTTGCTCATTGGCTCTGTAGCGCCCCCTACGATGCTTAAAAATGGTGCCCGCAATGGGGTTAGTTTCGCGTAGGACAATGAAATTCGGTACACTCATTCACCATGCCCAGACGCACAAAAAAGTATCTTGCCGCCATGGTCCCATGTACACAGGAAGGCGGCCATTTTGGATGGAAAGTGCGTTTTCGTGCCATTTTTGACCGATTCCACGCCTTGCTTAAGATCGAACTTGTCCTACAGATTTAATGCTACAGACTTCAAACTTGGACAGGTTACTCTTAAGACATGGGGGGAAAAATTCATGGAGAAACTTTTTCAAAACTTTAAGGGCGTGGGCGTGGCAACTCCTCAAAGTTCGATGACTCGCCATCACTCGCCACAAAAAATGAAGTCGCTTATAACTCCCACATACATTATCCAATCTGTCCCAAACTTCATACGGTGAATGCTGGACCCAGCCTGAACGCGTACATATTATCATAACGACATCCACCTATAGCGCCACCTGCTGGGGGTTGGAAACATCTCTTTTTTTCCACATCTCGCATTTGATCGAACTCGTCCTACAGATTTAATGCTACAAGCTTCAAACTTGGCCAGATTACTCTTAAGACATGGGGGGAAAGAGTCATGGAGAAACTTTTTCAAACCTCAAAGGGCGTGGCCGTGGCGACGCCTCAAAGTTATGACTCGCCATGAAGAATTAAGTCGCTTATAACTTCCACACTCATTATCCAATCTGTCCCAAACTTCACACGGTGAATGCTGGACCCAGCCTGAACGCGTACATATTATCATAGTGACATCCTCCTATAGCGCCACCTGCTGGTGGTCGGAAATGTCTTTTTTTGCAGCACCTCACATTTTATAAAACTCCTCCTACAGATTTAATGCTACAAGCTTCAAACTTAGCCAGGTTACTCTTAAGCAAGGGGGGAATAAAAATCTTGAGAAACTTTTCCAAACTCTGGAGGGCGTGGGCGTGGCCAGGCGGTGAAAATCGTGTGATGGCGTTATTGATTTTAAAGCCTTATCATCATCGCAAAGTCATGAAACTTGGTACACACGTCCGCCTTGTCGACCTCGTACGTATGTAAAGAGTATTGTGTGTGGGCGGTGCTAAATGGCTCAGTGGCGCCCCCTAGAAATTTTCATAAAACCCCTCCGCATTGGGGTTTTTATGTGCTCGTAAGTACGCAGAGGATATCGTGCGTGTGGGCAGAGCTGCAGCCCCAGCGTCCAGCGCATGCCCCAACGTACGCATATCCCAACGTACGCACACCTCGGTCCCGCTCACAGCTGCTTGCAGCTTTCTAGTTATTAGGGACCGAGCAGTGAAACTGCAAGGACCCTATTGTATCTGTAAGGTTTATTATTATTCTTTCTTTCTTATTCTTTGCAAAAGGTATGCGAAAACTCAGGAAATTTTGCGAGCACCACCTGCCAGTCGACGACATGAAAGAATCTAAACTTTATATTTTTGGGAGTCGCTCATTGGCTCTGTAGCGCCCCCTACGGTGCTTAAAAATTGTCCCCGCAATAGGATTAGTTTCGCGTGGGACGATGAAATTCGGTACACTCATTCACCATGCCCAGACGCACAAAAAAGTCTCTTGCCGCCATGGTCCCACGTACACAGGAAGGCGGCCATTTTGGATGGAAAGTGCGTTTTCGTGCCATTTTTGGCCGATTCCACGCCTTGCTTAAGATCGAACTTGTCCTACAGATTTAATGCTACAGACTTCAAACTTGGCCAGGTTACTCTTAAGACATGGGGGGGGGAATTCATGGAGAAACTTTTTCAAAACTTAAAGGGCGTGGGCGTGGCAACTCCTCAAAGTTCGATGACTCGCCATCACTCGCCACAAAAGATGAAGTCGCTTATAACTCCCACATACATTATCCAATCTGTCCCAAACTTCATACGGTGAATGCTGGACCCAGCCTGAACGCGTACATATTATCATAACGACATCCACCTATAGCGCCACCTGCTGGGGGTTGGAAACATCTCTTTTTTTCCACATCTCGCATTTGATCGAACTCGTCCTACAGATTTAATGCTACAAGCTTCAAACTTGGCCAGATTACTCTTAAGACAAGGGGGAAAAGAGTCATGGAGAAACTTTTTCAAACCTCAAAGGGCGTGGCCGTGGCGACGCCTCAAAGTTATGACTCGCCATGAAGAATTAAGTCGCTTATAACTTCCACACTCATTATCCAATCTGTCCCAAACTTCATACGGTGAATGCTGGACCAAGCCTGAACGCGTACATATTATCATAGTGACATCCTCCTATAGCGCCACCTGCTGGTGGTCGGAAATGTCATTTTTTGCCACACCTCACATTTTATAAAACTCCTCCTACAGATTTAATGCTACAAGCTTCAAACTTAGCCAGGTTACTCTTAAGACATGGGGGCAAAAATTCACGGAGAAACTTTTCCAAACTCTGAACAATTCGGGCGTGGTCAGGCGGTGAAAATCGTGTGATGGTGTTTGTGATTTGAAAGCCTTATCATCATCACAACGTCATGAAACTTGGCACACACGTCCATCCTGAACACCTCGTACGTATGTGAAGGGTATCGTGTGTGGGCGGAGCAAAGTGGCTCAGTGGCGCCCCCTAGGGTACTTAAAAATGGTCCACACATTGGGGTTAGTTTTGCGTGGGACGACGAAATTCGGTACACTCATTCATCATGCCCAGACGCACAAAAAAGTCTCATGCCGCCATGGTCCCACGTCCACAGGAAGTCGGCCATTTTGGATGGAAAGTGCGTTTTCGTGCCATTTTTGACCGATTCTACACCTTGTATAAGATCGAACTTGTCCTACAGATTTAATGCTACAGACTTCAAACTTGGCCAGGTTACTCTTAAGACATGGGGGGAAAAATTCATGGAGAAACTTTTTCAAACCTCAAAGGGCGTGGGCGTGGCGACGCCTCAAAGTTTGATGACTCGCCATCACTCGCCACAACAAATTAAGTTGCTTATAACTCCCACATACATTATCCAATCTGTCCCAAACTTCATACGGTGAATGCTTGACCCAGCCTGAACGCGTACATATTATCATAGTGACATCCACCCATAGCGCCACCTGCTGGTGGTTGGAAACATCTTTTTTTTTCACACCTCGCATTTGATCAAACTCCTCCTACATATTTAATGCTAAAATCTTCAAACTTGGCCAGGTTACTCTTAAGCTAGGGGGGAAGAAAACTCTTGAGAAGCTTTTCCAAACTCTGAACGGTGTGGGCGTGGCCAGGCGGTGACAATCGTGTGATGGCGTTTGTGATTTGAAAGCCTTATCATCATCGCAACTTAATGAAACTTGGCACACACGTCCACCCTGATGACCTCGTTCGTATGTGAAGGGTATCGTGTGTGGGCTGAGCAAAATGGCTCAGTGGCGCCCCCTAGAAATTTTCAAAAACCCCTCCGCATTGGAGTTATTATGTGCTCGTACGTACGCAGAGGGTATCGTGTGTGTGGGCAGAGCTGCGGCTCCAGCGTCCAGCGCATGCCCCAACGTGCGCACATCCCAACGTACGCACACCTCGGTCCCGCTCACAGCTGCTTGCAGCTTTCTAGTTAGGGACCGAGCAGTGAAACTGCAAGGACCCTATTGTATCTGTAAGGTTTATTATTATTATTATTCTTTCTTTCTTATTCTTTGCAAAAGGTATGCGAAAACTCAGGAAATTTTGCGAGCGCCACCTGCCAGTCGACGACATGAAAGAATCTAAACTTTACATTTTTGGGAGTCGCTCATTGACTCTGTAGCGCCCCCTATGATGCTTAAAAATGGTCCCCGCTATAGGATTAGTTTCGCGTGGGACGACGAAATTTGGTACACTCATTCATCATGCCCAGACGCACAAAAAGGTCTCATGCCGCATTGGTCTCATGTACACAGGAAGGCGGCCATTTTGGATGGAAAGTGCGTTTTCATGCCATTTTTGACCGATTCCACGCCTTGCTTAAGATCGAACTTGTCCTACAGATTTCATGCTACAGACTTCAAACTTGGCCAGGTTACTCTTAAGACATGGGGGGGGGGAATTCATGGAGAAACTTTTTCAAAACTTAAAGGGCGTGGGCGTGGCAACTCCTCAAAGTTCGATGACTCGCCATCACTCGCCACAAAAAATTAAGTCGCTTATAACTCCCACATACATTATCCAATCTGTCCCAAACTTCATACGGTGAATGCTGGACCCAGCCTGAACGCGTACATATTATCATAATGACATCCACCTATAGCGCCACCTGCTGGGGGTTGGAAACATCTCTTTTTTTCCACATCTCGCATTTGATCGAACTCGTCCTACAGATTTAATGCTACAAGCTTCAAACTTGGCCAGATTACTCTTAAGACATGGGGGGAAAGAGTCATGGAGAAACTTTTTCAAACCTCAAAGGGCGTGGCCGTGGCGACGCCTCAAAGTTATGACTCGCCATGAAAAACTGAGTCGCTTATAACTTCCACATACATTATCCAATCTGTCCCAAACTTCATACGGTGATATCTGGACCCAGCCTGAACGCGCATAGATAAAATAGTGACATCCACCGACAGCGCCACCTGCTGGTGGTCAGAAACGTCTTTTTTTTCCATACCTCATATTTTATCAAACTCCTCCCACAGATTTAATGCTACAAGCTTCAAACTTAGCCAAGTTACTCTTAAGACATGGAGGCAACAATTCATGGAGAAACTTTTCCAAACTCTGAACGGTGTGGGCGTGGCCAGGCGGTGAAAATCGTGTGATGGCGTTTGGGATTTGAAAGCCTTATCATCATCGCAAAGTCATGAAACTTGGCACACACGTCCACCCTGTCGACCTCGTACGTATGTAAAGGGTATCATGTGTGGGCGGAGCAAAATGGCTCAGTGGCGCCCCCTAGAAATTTTCAAAAACCCCTCCGCATTGGGTTATTATGTGCTTGTACGTACGCAGAGGGTATCGTCCGTGTGGGCAGAGCTGCGCGGCTAAGGCGTCCAGCGCATTCCCCAACGTACGCACATCCCAACGTACGCACACCTCGGTCCCGCTCACAGCTGCTTGCAGCTTTCTAGTTATTATTCTTTCTTTCTTTCTTTCTTTCTTATTCTTTGCAAAAGGTATGCGAAAACTCAGGAAATTTTGCGAGCGCCATGTGCCGGTCGACGACATGAAAGAATCTAAACTTTATATTTTTGGGAGTCGCTCATTGACTCTGTAGCGCCCCCTACGATGCTTAAAAATTGTCCCCGCAATAGGATTAGTTTCGCGTGGGACGACGAAATTCGGTACACTCATTCATCATGCCAAGACGCACAAAAAAGTCTCAGGCCGCCATGGTCCCACGTAGACAGGAAGGCGGCCATTTTGGATGGAAAGTGCGTCTTCGTGCCATTTTTGACCGATTCCACGCCTTGCATAAGATCGAACTTGTCCTACAGATTTCATGCTACAGACTTGAAACTTGGCCAGGTTACTCTTAAGACATGGAGGGAAAAATTCATTGGCCAACTTTTTCAAAACTTAAAGGGCGTGGCCGTGGCGACGCCTCAAAGTTTGATGACTCGCCATCACTCGCCAAGAAAAATGAAGTCGCTTATAACTCTCACATACATTATCCAATCTGTCCCAAACTTCATACGGTGAATGCTGGACCCAGACTGAAAGCTCACATATAAAATAGTGACATCCACCTATAGCGCCACCTGCTGGTGGTTGGAAATGTCTTTTTTTTTTCCACACCTCGCATTTGATCGAACTCCTCCTACATATTTAATGCAAAAACCTTCAAACTTGGCCAGGTTGCTCTTAAGACATGGGCCGAAAAAATCATTGGCCAACTTTTTCAAAACTTAAAGGGCGTGGCCGTGGCGACGCCTCAAATTTATGACTCGCCATGAAAAATCAAGTCGCTTATAACTTCCACATACATTATCCAATCTGTCCCAAACTTAATACGGTGAATGCTGGACCCAGCCTGAATGTGTACATATAAAATAGAGACATCCACCTACAGCGCCACCTGCTGGTGGTTGGAAATTTCTTTTTTTTTTCACACCTCGCATTTGATCAAACTTCTCCTAGAGATTTCATGCTACAAGCTTCAAACTTGGCCAGTTAACTCTTAAGACATGGGGGAAAAAAATCATTGGCCAACTTTTTCAAACCTCAAAGGGCGTGGCCGTGGCGACGCCTCAAATTTATGACGCGCCATAAAAAATTAAGTCGCTTATAACTCCCACATACATTATCCAATCTGTCCCAAACTTCATACGGTGAATGCTGGACCCAGCCTGAACGTGCACATATAAAAAAGTGATATCCACCTACAGCGCCACCTAATGGTGGTTGGAAACTTCATTTTTTTCCTCACCTCTTATTTGATCAAACTCCTCCTACATATTTCATGCTAAAATCTTCAAACTTGGCCAGGTTACTCTTAAGACATGAGGGCAAAACTTCATGGAGAAACTTTTCCAAACTGTGAACGGTGTGGGCGTGGCCAGAGGTGAAAATCGTGTGATGGCGTCTGTGGTTTGAAAGCCTTATCATCATCGCAAAGTCATGAAACTTGGTACACACGTCCACCCTGACGACCTCGTACGTATATAAAGGGTATTGTGTGTGGGCGGAGCAAAATGGCTCAGTGGCGCCCCCTAGAAATTTTCAAAAACCCCTATGCATTGGGGTTATTGTGTGCTCGTACGTACGCAATGGGAATCGTGCGCGTGGGCAGAGCTGCGCGACTACGGCGTCCAGCACATGCCCAACGTTCGCACATCCCAACGTACGCATACTCGGTCCCGCTCACAGCTGCTTGCAGCTTTCTAGTTATTATTATTATTTCCGATTCTTTGCAAAAGGTATGCGAAAACTCACGAAATTTTGCGAGCGCCACCTGCCAGTCGACGACATGAAAGAATCTAAACTTTATATTTTTAGGAGTCGCTCATTGGCTCTGTAGCGTCCCCTACGGTGCATAAAAATGGTCCCCTTAATAGGATTAGTTTCGCGTGGGACGACGAAATTCAGTACACTCATTCATCATGCCCAGACGCACCAAAAAGTCTCATGCCATCACGGTGCCACGTACACAGGAAGGCGGCCATTTTGGATGGAAAGTGCGTTTTCGTGCCATTTTTGGCCGATTCCACGCCTTGCATAAGATCGAACTTGTCCTACAGATTTCATGCTACAGACTTCAAACTTGGCCAGGTTACTCTTAAGACATGGGGGGGGAAATTCATGGAGAAACTTTTTCAAAACTTAAAGGGCGTGGGCGTGGCAACTCCTCAAAGTTCGATGACTCGCCATCACTCGCCACAACCAATGAAGTCGCTTATAACTCCCACATACATTATCCAATCTGTCCCAAACTTCATATGGTGAATGCTGGACCCAGCCTGAACGCGTACATATTATCATAATGACATCCACCTATAGCGCCACCTGCTGGTGGTCGGAAACATCTCTTTTTTTCCACATCTCGCATTTGATCGAACTCGTCCTACAGATTTAATGCTACAAGCTTCAAACTTGGCCAGGTTACTCTTAAGACATGGGGGGAAAGAGTCATGGAGAAACCTTTTCAAACCTCAAAGGGCGTGGCCGTGGCGACGCCTCAAAGTTATGACTCGCCATGAAAAATTAAGTCGCTTATAACTTCCACATACATTATCCAATCTGTCCCAAACTTCATACGGTGATATCTGGACCCAGCCTGAACGCGCATAGATAAAATAGTGACATCCACCAACAGCGCCACCTGCTGGTGGTCAGAAACGTCTTTTTTTTCCATACCTCACATTTTATCAAACTCCTCCCACAGATTTAATGCTACAAACTTCAAACTTAGCCAAGTTACTCTTAAGACATGGAGGCAACAATTCATGGAGAAACGTTTCCAAACTCTGAACGGTGTGGGCGTGGCCATGCGGTGAAAATCGTGTGATGAAGTTTGTGATTTGAAAGCCTTATCATCATCTCAAGGTAATGAAACTTGGTACACACGTCCACCCTGACGACCTCGTACGTATGTAAAGGGTATCGTGTGTGGGCGGAGAAAAATGGCTCAGTGGCGCCCCCTAGAAATTTTCAAAAACCCCTCCGCATTGGGGTTATGCTGTGCTCGTAAGTACACAGCGGGTATCGTGCGTGTGGGAAGAGCCGCGGCTCCAGCGTCCAGCGCATGCCCAACGTACGCACATCCCAACGTACGCACACCTCGGTCCCGCTCACAGCTGCTTGCAGCTTTCTAGTTATTATTCCGTCTTCCGTCTTCCGTCTTATTCTTTGCAAAAGGTATGCGAAAACTCAGGAAATTTTGCGAGCGCCACCTGCCAGTCGACGACATGAAAGAATCTAAACTTTATATTTTTCGGAGTCGCTCATTGACTCTGTAGCGCCCCCTATAATGCTTAAAAATGGTCTCCTTAATAGGATTACTTTTGCGTGGGACAACGAAATTCGGTACACTCATTCATCATGCCCAGACGCACAAAAAAGTTTCATGCCGCCAGTGTGCCACGTCCACAGGAAGGCGGCCATTTTGGATGGAAAGCGCGTTTTCGTGCCATTTTTGGCCGATTCCACGCCTTGCATAAGATCGAACTTGTCCCACAGATTTAATGCTACAAGCTTCAAACTTGGCCAGGTTAGTCTTAAGACATGGGGGGAAAAACTCATGGAGAAACTTTTTCAAACCTCAAAGGGCGTGGCCGTGGCGACGCCTCAAAGTTTGATGACTCGCCATCACTCGCCACAAAAAATAAAGTCGCTTATAACTCCCACATACATTATCCAATCTGTCCCAAACTTCATACGGTGAATGCTGGAACCAGCCTGAACGTGTACATATTATCATAGCGACATCTACCTATAGCGCCACCTGCTGGGGGTTGGAAACATCTCTTTTTTTCCACACCTCGCATTTGATCGAACTCGTCCTACAGATTTAATGCTACAGACTTCAAACTTGGCCAGGTTACTCTTAAGACATGGGGGGAAAAATTCATGGAGAAACCTTTTCAAACCTCAAAGGGCGTGGCCGTGGCGACGCCTCAAAGTCATGACTCGCCATGAAGAATTAAGTCGCTTATAACTTCCACACATATTATCCAATCTGTCCCAAACTTCATACGTTGATTGCTGGACCCAGCCTGAACGTGCACATATAAAATAGTGACAACCACATATAGCGCCACCTGCTGGTCGTTGGAAACGTCTCTTTTTTTCCCCACACCTCGCATTTGATCAAACTTCTCCTACAGATTTAATGCTACAAGCTTCAAACTTGGCCAGGTTACTCTTAAGACAAGGGGGGAAAAATTCATTGAAAAACTTTTCCAAACTCTGAACGGTGTGGGCGTGGCCATGCGGTGAAAATCGCGTGATGGCGTTTGTGATTTGAAAGCCTTATCTTCATCGCAAGGTCATGAAACTTGGCACACACGTCCACCCTGACGACCTCGTACGTATGTAAAGGGTATCGTGTGTGGGCGGATATAAATGGCTCAGTGGCGCCCCCTAGAAATTTTCAAAAACCCCTCCGCATTGGGGTTACTATGTGCTCGTACGTACGCAGAGGGTATCGTGCGTGTGGACAGAGCTGCAGCTCCAGCGTCCAGCGCATGCCCAACGTGCGCACATCCCAACGTACGCACACCTCGGTCCCGCCTACAGCTGCTTGCAGCTTTCTAGTTATTCATAAAATAATCCAATTCGTTCATATAGAGCCAATTCTAAAACAATTTCCTAGCTAAGGAAACCAACAGATTGCACTGAAAACTTTTTGTTTTTCGGTCCAATCTCCCGGCCTGAGCGTGCCTGAGGCGACTGTGGAGAGAAACGACTCCCTTTTAACAGGAAGAAACCTCTGGCAGAACCAGACTCAGGAAGGGTGGCCATCCGCCTCCACCAGCTGGGGTTTGAGAAGACAGAAAAGAGGGGACAACAAACACTGTAACACCATTCAAAGGATATCTGTTGGAACAGGGAAACACGAGTTAATGACCACAATAATGTCACATTAAGAGTGCAGAGACAGTTGATGAACTCTTAGATAACTTTAACTTGAAAATCTCAAATGTCATGGATACTGTTGCACCTGTTAAAAATAAGATGATCTTGAGCAGAAAGCGAACACCATGGAGGAACACTATGATGATAAAGGCCTTGAAAACAGAATGCAGGAAAGCAGAGCGTAATGGAGAAAAACTAAACTTCAAATTCACCATGACCTCTACAAACAAAGTCTTTGTAATTTTAACCACGGGTTACTCCGCGCTAGACAGCAACACTTATCTGAAATGATTAATAAGAATATCAACAACACTCGTGCTCTGTTTGCTATGGTTAATAAGCTGACAATCCCCCCAAAACAGATAGTTTCAGAACTCTGTTCCACAGAAAAATGCAATGAATTTGCTTGTATTTTCAATGAAAAAATCAAATCTATAAGGCTAAATATCAACATAAATCAGCAAAATAATAAAATGACGCAAACCTTAAAACCACCTAGGAATCAATTAACTATGATGTCAGAATTCAATACAGTTGACCAAAAAACCATAGAGGAAACAGTCCAGCATCTTAAACCATCGACATCCTGTCTTGACACAATGCCATCTGACTTCTTTAAAACTATTGTAAGCTCTGTCCAAACAGATTTGCAGCAAATAATAAACTGCTCACTTCAATCAGGCACGTTTCCTAAACCCTTAAAAGTAGCTGCCATCAAGCCACTCCTAAAAAAGACAACATTGGATGCTTCCATTTTAACCAACTACAGACCCATCTCAAATCTTCCTTTTATAGCCAAGATTGTTGAGAAAGTGGTTTTTAATCAACTCAGTAACTTCTTGAACTCCAGTGGACTCCTTGACAAATTTCAGTCAGGCTTCCGACCTCACCACAGTACAGAAACGGCTCTTATTAAAGTGTTAAATGACATAAGGTTGAACACTGACTCAGGCAAGGTGTCAGTTCTGGTATTGTTGGATCTCAGTGCTGCATTTGACACTGTGGATCACAGTATACTGCTGAACAGGTTGGAAACCTGGGCAGGACTCAGCGGGACAGTCCAAGAATGGTTCAGGTCCTACTTGGAGGAGCGGAGTTATTTTGTGACCATTGGAAGTAATCAATCTGATCGAGTGGCTATGACATGTGGAGTTCCTCAGGGGTCAGTTCTTGGACCCCTTCTGTTCACCCTATACATGCTGCCTCTGGGTCAAATTCTGAAGAACTCTAAAGTCAACTACCACAGCTATGCAGATGACACACAGATATATCTGGCACTGTCTCCAGATGACTGCAGTCCTATAGAGTCATTGTGCGACTGCTTAGAGCAAGTCAAAAAGTGGATGAACCAAAATTTCCTTCAGTTAAATCAAGAAAAAACTGAGGTCATTGTGTTTGGCAACAAAGAGAAGAGGTTTGCTGTCAGTAAACATCTTGAGTCACTGTCTCTAGAAACTAAAGACCAAGTCCGGAACCTCGGCGTGCTGATAGACTCAGACCTGACCTTCATCAATCATATCAAACCAGTCACCAAATCAGCCTTTTATCAACTTAAGAACATATCCAGAATGAAGGGTTTCATGTCCCAAACAGATCAGGAGAAGCTGATTCATGCTTTCATCTCCAGCAGACTTGACTACTGTAACGGTCTTCTGACTGGACTCCCCCAAAAGAGTCTCAAACAGCTGCAGCTCATTCAGAACGCTGCAGCCCGAGTTTTAACCAGAACAAAGAGATCACATCACATCACACCAGTTCTCAAGTCTTTACATTGGCTCCCGGTCAGATACAGAATAGATTTTAAAGTTCTGCTGCTCGTCTACAAATCACGGAATGGTTTAGGTCCAGAATACATGAATGACATGCTGGCAGAGTATAAACCCAGCAGAGCTCTGAGATCTACTGACTCAGGTCAGATAGTGGAGCCCAGAGTTCAAACTAGACACGGTGAAGCAGCTTTTAGCTGTTATGCTGCACACAACTGGAACAAACTACCAGCAGAACTGAAATCAGCCACAACTGTAAGCACTTTTAAATCCAGGTTAAAAACATTTCTCTTTCAGTGTGCTTATGGTTGAGTTTATATTTTTCTTTTTCCCCTCTTCTTTGATTGCTTTAATTTTTATTCTATTTTTTCTTTTTTTCTTTAAATTGCTTGTTTTTATGCTGCTTTATGCTGTTCTTTTAAATGCCTTGTCTTTATGTAAAGCACATTGAGTTGCCTGTGGTATGAAATGTGCTGTATAAATAAAGATGCCTTGCCTTGCCTTGCCTAGTGAGGGGCTGGACTATCTAATACTCCAGAATTGCCCAGAGGGAGAGGCGTGGAACGGGTGTGGGGAGACTCAGGAGCCCCTGGTTGAGCACTTCAGTGTTGGAGTTCCCTCGCTGCAGCTGCACGTTGCAGGAGGGAAAGTTCTGACTGGTTTCTGCGCCCCTAACAGCAGCTGAGATTACCTTAACATCCTTTTAGATCACCGCATTCTGTTTTCTTCCTTTATTTTCGTTATTATCTGTTACTGCTCTCTACTGTGTTGTTTTATTGATATTATGGTTGATCTTAGTTATTACTTAGTTTTAGTTAGCATTAGTTTTATTGGATTTTATTTTTTTAGTTATTTGCTTTATCTGACATTACAGCGCTTTGGTCAACATTGTTGCTTTAAATGTGCTCTATAGATGAAATTAACTTGACTTAACTTGACTACTTGACTGGACTTGTCCAGATAACAGTGGGCTCGCTGAAGCAGGTAGATGATGGCATCTTCACCATCAACCCCAGGATGGGAAGCAAACTAACAGTCTCTGCAGGACTTCCATGATGTGGGATGTCAGGCAACTGGTCTGCAGGCAATGTGGACAGATGGATGAGCTTTTTTAGGTACTGAAACAAGGAAGGATGTCTTCCACAGCATTGCAACTATCTCATGGCTCAGGCTAAGGTTAGGAGGTAGAGGAGGATCCTATTACCCCATCAGTCCCACAAAGCTGTTCTAAACAGGCCTTCAGGACCCTAGTTCAGTCTCCTCAGCAGATGACTGGAGATAGACAGGCTGGAGGGAGAGGCTGCGGCTCTCTCCAGAGTTCCATCAGTCTGATTCCATGTCTTCTTTAAGGCTGTGATCTTTTTAATCTCTGGCCTCACAAGTTTGTTTTTCTCTCATATTTCTTATTTCTCTTATTTATATCTGGACACGTCCTTACTCTTTCTTTACACTCCTCAATAAACTTTCTGTATACCAGTGGCGGCTGCTGACTTTTAAAACAGGGGAAGCCCATATTACGCTTGGCTAAAAGCATGTCAACTACATTTGGTGTTGCTAACTGCTTAGCTGCGAGCATAGCCACCATTGTGACAAAACTACTAGCTAACACGACAAACAAATGCACAACAGGAATATGATTGACAAAACTTCTAAACAACAAGGATGTGTTTCTTATATACAGTGTAATATTTACAAAAGTGTATGTGTGTGAGGATGGAAATGGAAACGATGGGAAATGAGTGAAACTCCGACAGCACTTTCACAGACAACCAGTCTCTTTCGTATCCGCTTTGGGACTGAAGTTCCAGCGTGCTTCTCCCCGCTTAAAAATTCGGCTGCCACAACATCTCTCATGATGGACAAACGCTAACTCCAATCATCACGACACAGCCCCTCATGTTGACACGCCCACGTCTAATCTACCCCCAGAGACGCCGAGCTTCCTCGGAAGTGATGAGTTTTTGTCGATTTAGCCAATGATGACCTAGAATTGTAGAAAAAAACTTGACTCTCCCGCCCCCCCCTGAGGCCGGGCAGCCCTCGGCTCGGAAGCCTGGCTGTTAGTGGAAATCATAACATGATTTCCTCAGTGAACGGCGGCGATTTCAGAACAATTCACTTCATTAAGCTACAGGACAACATGTTGTAGTTATGAAAGTAAATGCAGTATTGGGCATATCTTGTGTTTTGTGAATAACTGTTTTATCGTCAATTTAACATTGAAGATGTAGCAATTTCGCCAGAGAATGAGAGAGGCTGTCCGGCTTCCCGTGTTGTCTCTGAATAGCCGCGGCTGCTGTATACCTTCCTGAAGACTTTCTTCCTCATGTTAGCAACTTTTTCAGGTCACTGGTAATCCAGGACTTATCATTCGGGTAGCACCACACTCTCCTTGTGGCTATGATAGTCTGTCACACACTTAATCATGACTCCATGTGGCTCACAGAGTGCTTTCCAGTCAGTTACCTAATAACACACTTTCAGAGTTTATTCAGGTTCCTGAGACCACAAAGTCTTTTTGATCACAGGTTGCAGCTGAACATTGGGCTCCATGCAAGAACCGTTCGTACGCACAGATTTGTTCTTAAATCGTCCGTACGAATGATTTAAGAGAATTTGCGCATTCACCAATCTTTTCGTATTTTACGTTTTCTTTCAGGTACGAACAGAATTCACGAGTGATCCAGAGCTGTCGTAGGAGTTTCGTAAAATAGTCCGCTGTTATTCTAATCAAGTTTGCTTGACTAATGGATTGTATATTTAATTACTTTGAAGCAAACATAAATATATACAATATATACCCCAAAATGATGCTGAAATTATTCTGTTTGACTTGAATTACGCACAAATTGAAGGTTCATTTGACTCTGTATATAACAAGGTCAATGGGAAGCGTAACCAGCGGCTGATTTTCTACTTTTGGATGCCTTAGTGCGTCATGCTCTTGGAAGAGAACGTGTAGATATCCATGTGGAGACAGACGAATGGCTGACATCGCGATTAAGATCACCAAGGACTGTGCTGCTGTAAATATGCAGCTTGCTAGAGCCACAACTCCAGAGAGAAACACGCCGATCAAACCCAATTCCACCACACGTCCAGGTCCTCACCACCCTTGGATTTTTGGCCACTGGAACCTTTCAGAGGGAGATTGGAGACAGATCGGGGGTGTCCAATTCCTCTGTGAGTCGTGCGCTCCCCTTGGTCATCAAAACTCTCATCAGTTTATCACCCATGGTACATCAGATTCCCATACAGCGCTGTCCAACAAGTACAAATTAAGAGGGACTTTCATGCCGTGGCTGGACTGCCAATCATAATCGGAGCAATGCACACATATACGCATCAAAGCACCCGTGCTGTCGTGGAGCGCACTGAGCTGAAGGCCAGGTGGGTGTGTCTCCATACAGCGGGGGCAAACTGCTCTATGAACGAGGGTCTCCACCTGAACCAGCCCAGGCAGACCAGAAGGTGTGGTTCCAGAAGACCCCCCTCATGGACCACCCCATCAAAGAGCCATCATGATGAGGCAACAACTGATTGCACGGCTTTAGTTGCAGTCATCGAGCGGCTGGCCATGGCGAGACGTTTTTTTTTTAAAGCCATTTTCATATCAAACCATTTCTTTTTTATTTCGGTGACATTTCGAACTACAGGTGACACAGAATTAACAGCACTCGTAATAACTTCCCATTTCTTGGCTTTAGCAGGTCCTGTAATTCCACTGCTGACTCTGCTAAAAATGACAGATTTTTCTTTCTGGATCTCTGAAAGCAGAACTTCAGTCTCAGAGCCCCTAAAGTTGTTCTTTTTGTGCCTTGATGACATTCTCATGACTCAACACTTCCTGGCACAGGAGAGCGGAAGCACAGCCTTATATGGTATTATTTAGGGCGTGGAGTATGCAAATTTACTATCCTCGTGCACGTGCACTTAAATACGCACGGGTGGCATTCACCATTTACGCAGGTCGTTTACACACTTTTTCCGAAGTTAAGAGCGTTTGTTGAATCTGACGTGGCGTGTTCGTATGAGACCTTCTTACCAAAAAAGTGAGAGAAATTTAGAATAAAAATACGAAAATGTTCTTGCATGAGGCCCATTGTGTCCACAGCTACTGCAGCAGGCTGCCACTGGTGTGTTACCACTGTAGAACGATTGTAGAAAGTAATTTTCTGCCATCAAATTAAACACGAGTATGTCATTTTCAACAGTTCCAGCATTTGATGTTCTGTTTGTGCATCAAAAATACAGAAGAGTTTCAGAGATCTGAAAATCATCTTTTGGAAAGACCTGGAAAGATTCTGGCAGTCAGCTGAACAAAGACTTTCCTGTTATCCACATTGTCTTTGGTAGAGGACACGTTGCTCTCATCTAATTCGCTGGCTACCCCTCTCTCTTAATCACATTTTAACTACTGATTTTATCTGATTCTATCTATTGTTCTTATTTCTTTCTTTTTTGTTTAAAATTTAAATCATGCTTTTTATTTCTACTGTTTTAATGTATCTGTAAAGCACTTTGAATCACCTTGTAGTTGAATTGTGTTAATAATAAACTTGCCTTGCCTTGCCGTGCCTCTCTCTTCTGTCTCTGTCACTCTCTTTTCTTATCTTGCTTTGCCACATCTCTTTGGCAACTATAAGGTGAAGAAAGGTTAATAAATTTAAATGTGTTCCCTAACTGATGTTTGAGCCTCCCTTTTAGTCAACCATGAGTTTCTGTGGAGGACACTTTACCTGCACAGAAACAACAGATCACAGTTTGTCCAGTTGTTCCTGATATCCCTGCAGGGCTGATGTTTCCAAATGCTAACAGGTATTTACAGTATAAATGGATGCCGCTTTCTGTTGGATCTATAAATTCCAGCTGATCATTTTCAAATGGCTCCATGAAGCCAGTGGGATGGCGTTCACAGACACAACTGGTGACATAAAGCATTAAACAGCAGGAAAGTGAGAGCAGCACTGAGCTCATGTTCTTCCTCTGCTGCTTCGACTTCACATTAAAGTTGGAGCTCAGTTTTTATTGATCTCTCTTGGATCAGACTGCCCTGGTCCTGGATTTCTAAACATGGTGGTTTTTGTTGGTCTGGTTGGACTTTATAACACTGCTCCCAGCTCCCAACATAGAAAAGCAGTATTTTGCTCTGGCCCTGCGATGAATTGCTGCTACTATAGTAGCAGCTTGTAAGTGCTGAAGCCAGAACTTGGTGGGAAATCCCCCTCAGACAGACAGACTCCGCCTCGGGCACATGAAGTCTTGTATTTCTGTTACATTATTGTTACCTTTCCTGACTTTTGTCTTGCAGGTGGCTTTTGAATGGCACTGAGGTCCCATTGGGTTCGGACCGGTACACTCTCGTGGCCGGCACCCTGGTGATCAGCAGCCCTGAGTCTATTCGAGACACAGGATCATACCAGTGTCTGGCCATCAACCGCTGTGGCACTATCATCAGCAGAGCAGCTAATCTCAAATTCGGCTGTGAGTGAGAACACTCCTTTGACTCACTGAAACTGCCTGTGTGGCTCCCTCTAGAGTTGGTTAACAATGATTTGCCATGATTTTGAGAAAAGCTTCAGATCTTCTCATTTAAGATTGTCTCATTTTCTTATTTCTCCAGACCTCTATGACTTCTCTCCAGACAGCAGGAGTCCACAGACAGCATATGAGGGTGTAGGCACGTTTTTGGCTTGCCAACCCCCTCCACATTACCCAGGTACCCACTACTACACATCCTGTACATTTAAAACAATGTTGCCTTGTTTATGGTAGATGAGAAAAACAACTATTTACTATGAAAATTATGTCCAAAAGTTTTCTCTCAGAACTGATGGTCAAAGTTTCATGCAGTAAATGAGCAGGAAGCAGGAAACTAGCTGAAGTATTAACCTGCTCTGGAAGAAGAGGAAATGAGTCTTTTTTTTTCTCCCTTCCCTGGCTGTAACTGTTCATACTGAGATCTGAGAACTGACAGAAGGGCAATGTCTTCAACCTAAGCAAGTCCTGATAAAACTACTATGCAACGATTTTTGTCTTCCCAGCTCTGTCGTACCGGTGGTTAATCAACGAGTTTCCCAACTTCATCAGAAAAGACGACGGACGCTGGTTTGTGTCGCAGATCACAGGGAACCTGTATGTGGCCAAAGCAGAGCTAAACGATACTGGGAACTACTTCTGCTTCACCACCATTAATCTGGACATCAGCACCAAAAGCACCTTCAGCAAGCCAATCCCACTCACTGTACTACCAGATGGTATGATGTCTTTCATAACCTTCTAACTGATAACTGTTGCAGGGTTAGAGGTGGAGTGGGACTGATAAGAAAAGAGAACCTCCTCAATTCTCCATATGTAGACAGTGGAGGTAGAGCATGACTGCAAAGTGCCATCTTAACCTGCAGGCAGCAATTCATACTTCTAGGATTATTACCAAGAACAGCTTGCTGGTAGGAAGGGCTCGGCCCCAAATGACAGACCCTGCAGTTTGTAAATAGAAATGATAGAATAATACTTTATTCATCCTCCCAATGGGGGAAATTCAAATTAGTCAAGTAGCTCAAAAAAATTATAAATATTTACAATGATTGTATATTAACAACAACAACAATAATAACAATATGAATAAAAATACTACTACTACTAATAATAATAATGAATTACTAAATAAATAAAGTCTCAGGAAGAAGAGACGGCTCTGGCCCCTCCTGTACACTGCGTCTATGTTGGCAGACCACTCCAGTTTATTATCCAGCACCACCCCCAGGTATTTGCAGGTCTGAACAGTCTCTATCTCCCCTCCATCAATGCAGACTGACTGGTATGGGGTTTTAGATCTCCTGAAGTCCACCATCAGCTCTTTGGTCTTGGTGGTGTTCAGGAGCAAACAGTTCTTTTTGCTCCAGTCAGTAAAGGCCTCCACAAGGTCCCTGTACTCCTTCTCCCGTCCACCGCGCACACATGCCACAACAGCCGTATCATCAGAATACTTCTGAATGTGGCAGGACTCTGAGTTGTACCTGAAGTCTGATGTGTACAGGGTGAAAAGAAAAGGAGCCAAAGCAGTACCCTGTGGAGCCCCAGTACTGCATTCCAGTGTTCCAGAAACACATTTCCCCATCCTGACATACTGTGGTCTGGCAGACAGATCTATAATCCATGATGTCAGGGAGGGGGCCACACCCATACCGAGCAGCTTGTCTTTCAGTATGGGAGGCCGTATGGTGTTGAAGGCACTGGAGAAGTCAAAGAACATGACTCTCACATATGAACCAGGCACATCCAGATAAGCATATGCCCGATGCAACATGTACAGAATCGCGTCTTCCACTCCTATGTGTTTCTGGTAGGCAAACTGGAGGGGGTCAAGAGCCTCAGCAACCTGCAATCTGATGCGACGAACAAGAAGTCTCTCCAAGGTCTTCATGATATGAGATGTCAGAGCCACCGGTCTGTAGTCATTCAGCTCCACCGGTTGCCCTAATTTGCGCACTGGTATGAGACAAGAAGTTTTCCACAGCACCGGGACTTTTTCCATCTGAATGCTCATATTGAAGAGCCTCTGAAGAGGGACTGCTAGTTGGCCAGCACAGTCCCTCAGAAGCCTTGGACAGACTCCATCTGGGCCTGCAGCCCTCCCTGACTTAAGTCTCCTGAGCTCAGCTCCAACCTCCTCTACAGTTAGACACAGAGGTTGTAGCGGAGGGATGGCGACAGGAGTGATGTTGCTATCAACCATAGAGATGGGGGTGGGGGTGCAGCTGGACAGAGGAGGGCTAGTGGTGGGAGTTGCTGCAGAGGTGGAGGTGCAGTCAGGCGAAGGAACAAAATATAAATAAAAAACAGATCGATATAAACGATGAAAAAAATTGAGAGCTACACAGACTTGCTGCCGATAAGGCCGGCGCATAGCAACCAAGAAGACCATTTCAACAGTGCATACCTCAAATACGATCACTATTATACTATTACAACCCCCAGTTTGGAGAAAATTGTGATGGTGTAGAAAATGAATGACAAGAAAAAAAAATCCCAATTCTTGCATCATAACATGCATAACAGCATAGAAAATGATTAAAAAACGATCATTTTCACAGAAAAAAGCTCAGCTGTTCATAGCAACTGCAACAGGCTGCCACTAGTGTGGTGTCATGTTAGAGCATATGAAATGAAGGTGAGAGGAAAAAAGCACAATTTATCTTTGGTTCAGTGTCTGTAAATGAAAGAATCACTGCTTTCTTTCATTTTCATTTCTCAGGCCATCTCTGCTTTTCCAGATTTGGAGCTGTAAAATGACTGTAGTGACCTATTAAAGGTCTTGTGCCTGCGAAACAGTGACACTGCAAAAGTATTCACTAAATTGCTGTTTTTGATCAGTTTTATCTGAATTGTGTTGCTTGTGTTGCACTGCAAATAACTGAATAAGCCACCATGCTCAGGTCCCCCAGCAGAACAAGAGGAGGTGTTTGGGGAGGTCTGGGATCTGTGCTCACACTGCTCTGAGCCAACATTCTTCATGTAGCAAAAAATGAATGCAGGTCATTTTTGAGTAGTGTCTGTGGAGCAATGCTGTTGAATCCCTGTGGACCTGAGGATTTTTTCTCTGGATACATATTGTATTAAATGCAGCCCACTGAAGAAGAGAAGGCAGAATGTGGAAAATAGATCTTCAGTATCACATCAGCATGATATATCAGCAACTCGCTCTCTGAGTAGTTAGCACATGCATTGGCCATTGAAATACACAGATTGATCATCAACTCATTTTTGCTTTTTTTTTTTTTTTTCATTTCAGCAAATCCCAGGAAGTCCTCTCCAAGCATTAAAGTGCGCTTCTCAGCAGAGACCTATGGCCTAGCTGGACATAATGTCCTGTTAGAGTGTTTTGCTTATGGACAGTAAGTTTACGCCTCAGAGACAGTAGCATGAAGTTATTTTGTGTTGTGTCATATACAGACTAAAGAAGGTCCTGATCTTTGCTATAGAACAGCCTTTATTTAAGAAAAAAACCTCCAAACTTTACCGTCGGACTTTGGAACTGCTGTTCCACATCTTCTGTCTTTATTGAACTTTAACCTTCAACTTGTGTATTTTCCCTCTTATAGTCCAGTCCCAAAAATTCGATGGAGGAAGGTGGATGGTCTAATGCCATCTAAAGCAGGCACCTCTCCATCAGGTCCCACCCTCTCACTGCCAGATCTCTCTTTTGATGACGAGGGTATTTATGAGTGTGAGGCCTACAACTCAGAAGGCAGTGACACATACCAGGGTCGCATTAGTGTGCAAGGTGAGAAAAAACTTTCCTGTTTTTTGTGGTATCTACCCACTTCCTTAATCAAATTTTTTTGATGCCATCTTTTCATTTTTGTCCCTCTTTTTTTCTCCTCTACACCTGCAGCTCAGCCGGACTGGCTGCAAGTGATGAGTGATTCAGAGGTGGAGATCAGCTCAGAACTTCACTGGAGCTGTTTGGCTGCTGGAAAACCCCGACCGTCTGTACGCTGGCTACGTAACGGTCAGCCACTCAGCACACAGGTAACAACAATGCTCTTACTCAGTGATACTCACTATTTTTTTCCCAAGAGCCACATTGGCAGCAAAATCAAAGGAAGAGCCACTTTTACCACAACATACTAAAGTCCCCTTTTGCAAATATGCATTTCCACATATAAAACATTCCACAAAAAAAGAAACAACACAGCCAATACATGTTCAATTAAGACCACATTCACCTTAATACTGGGATGAGCGGAAGCTGGCGTGCATGTCCTCGACTTTCTTCATGTTGTATTTGTAGTTTGTTGTTGTAATCATAGTGAGACATTTAAGATGGGCATGGTTTTTGTGCTGGTTTTTGCCCTTTTTTAATTAAAAACTGATCCATTGTGCCTGCATCTCATGCTGGCTAAAGGAGCTAGCATGCGCTACGGTCAAGTGTGGTGGTGGGTTAAGCGGGCTGCGTTGCCAGGTTTAACAGAGCCCCCTTTAGGAAACACCATCAAGCCTTAATTAATACTTAATAAAAATACTTAATACTACAAAAACGCAAACTTAATGAAAATACCTAATACTGTGCAGTATTCATTGTATGTTATTTGAAAAAATGTATTGTTATTGTTGTTGTTATAAGCTACTATGCGAGTGCGAGCCGCCAATTAGAGCTTGAGGAGCCGCATGTGGCTCGCGAGCCACGCAATGAGTATCTCTGCTCTTACTGAACTATATAAACCTACCGGACACTTAAGTATCGTTAGAATATTGGTCCTGGCACATTCTGATGATGTAACTCTTGTGGATTCTGCCTGTTGACCCCGTGTATGCGTGGGTTCTCAGCGGGTACTCCGGAGCGTACCTGTGTGGCCCTGTGATGGACTGGCGACCTGTCCAGGGTGTGCCCCGCCTCTCAGCCAATGACAGCTGGGATAGGCTCCCTGTGAGCCTGAGTTGGATTAAGCGGGTATAGAAAATGGATGGATGGAAAATGAATTGATTTAGTCATCCATCAAGATTAAAAAATCCGTTCTTTGTTGTGGTCTCTTTGATAGAAAGTGGCCTGGCCACATCTGCACATGCAGTCTGAAGTAGGAGTGGAGAATTTAGTGAGGCCTAGTTACAAAGTCAGACTGCAGCAAGATAAATACCCTCCCTTATCCTGCACTTCCATGTTTGTTGGAGAATCTCCTGTGCACAGGAGAGGTTCTCTTCAGGCCCTGTGGTTTGTCTGCTCTCTGCTACTAGGAATTGAACTTTTTAGCAGACTTCTTGGCCTGAACACATGGCAAGTTTTATTGATGAATTTTCTGAATTATTTTCTGTTACTTCCACTGATTTTAACCATTTTATCTTGACCGGGGATTTTAACATTCACATAGATAATATGACGGATGGTACTGCCAAAGAATTTTCTTCTGTGCTGGACATGTTTGGTTTGTGGCAACATGTAACAGAACCTACCCACCTTCCAGGTCACATTCTGGACCTGCCCATTTCTAAAGGTGTTGATATTTCTTCTGTTGTGGTTATTGATTTGGCCTTGTCTGACCATATTTGTATTTTATTCGATTTATTGATCACTCAGAATGTTCAAACAACCAGCTTCTCAGTTAAGAAGAGGAACATTAATGAGAAAACAAGTGCTCAGTTTAGGGAGGCCATAGCTATGTTACCAACAATGAGCGCAGAGTCGGTTGAAGGACTGCTGGATCATTTCAACTAGATCTGACTTTCAGCAGCCACATCAAAGCTGTCACCAAGGCAGCTTTTTACCATCTCAGAAACATCAACAGAATTAAAGGTTTCCTCTCCCAAAAAGACCAGGAGAAACTCATCCATGCATTCATCTCCAGCAGACTCCATCACTGTAATGCTCTTTTAACTGGACTTCCCAAAAAGAGCATTAAACATCTGCAGCTCATCCAGAACGCTGCTGCTGGAGTTTTAACCCGGACTAAGAGATCTGAGCACATCACAGCAGCTTTAAAATCTTTACTCTGGCTTCCAGTCAGTCACAGAATAGATTTTAAAAGCCTGCTGATGGTTTACAAATCCCAGAATGGTTTAGGCCCAAAATCCATCTGTGATATGTTCAGAGAATATAAACCCAGCAGAGCTCTTAGATCCAAGGACTCAGGTCAGCTGGTCCAGTCCAGAGTCCAGACTAAACATGGAGAAGCAGCATTTAGCTGTTATGCTGCAAACAAGTGGAACAAACTGCCAGTGGAGATTAAACTTTCACCAAATGGAGACATTTTTAAATCCAGGTTAAAAACATTTCTGTTCTCATGTGTCTATGCAGGAAATCTGCACGCTATCTTTGAACTTATCTGGACTGTTTCTTGTTTTTAAATTGATTTGATTTATTTTATTTGTTTCTCTTTATATTCTTTTATTTATTTTAATGCTTCTTGCACTCCCTGCTGCAATGCTTTTATTTTATGTAAAGCACTTTGAACTGTTTGTACATGAAATGTGCTATACAAATAAATTTGACTTTGACTACTGTAGAGATGTGATGGTGCAACACAGGGGACCCATGCCATATGTAGATAGAAAGCACTATAGTTTGTGCCTTCATGTGATGTTGAACTGATGAAACCATATTTCTGAATATTATGTGTCAGATGTTGCTTCATATTTTAACTTGTTCAGGTGGTGAGTAACTCTTTGTTCTGCATAGGTTCATGGTCAATTTACAGATCAAGTTTGTCTGGTTTGGTTACTCAGTTTGGCTGATGGTCAATACAGCTCTTTACTAAATATTTTGCTTTGCGTCACACATCCTTTGTGCTTCCATTCATCCTCTTCCCTCTCTCTTTATTTGCTACCTTCCCATGGTTCTTCTTCCGGGGGATGTTCAGGACCGGGTGGTGGTGAATGGGGTTCATCTTAAAATTAGTAACTTGGCCCTGGAGGATTCTGGGATGTGCCAGTGTGTAGCTGAAAACAAGCATGGCACAATCTACTCTTCTGCTGAGCTAAGAGTCCAAGGTAGGAGGACGCTTTCCCTGCAACACCTCCTTTAATTCAGTGCTGCCACATCAGAGAATCTGTTCAATGCTCATTTCAATTAGAAAAGCACAGTTAATGATGGCTCATATTTACTCAAGTTAAAGGTTAAGATGGTAAGATACTATCTTACCTTAAATTACCAGCATTCTGACTTCCCCCATACTTCATTTTGCTTCTTCCTTCTAGTTCAAGCTCCAGATTTTAGGCTGAATCCAGTAAGGAAACTGATCCCAGCTGCTAGAGGGGGGCAGGTGATGATCGAGTGTCGCCCTCGAGCTGCCCCAAAGCCCAGCCTGTTCTGGAGCCGTGGGACGGAGCTGCTCACTAACAGCAGCAGGTAGCCCAGCACTTACCAGTGGATTAAGACTGCTGCACTGTCCATCATTCAGACTCATTCCATTCATTTAGCTGATGCTCATAAGAGAAGATTACATTGGAGGCAATGTGGAGTTCAAGGGGCTCTTTGAAGTGTGAACTGAAGAAAGTTTGGATTAAATCAGCAACTAAACAAAGGCTATCAGGCAGACTGAGGTATTTCTGCTAGTTTGAATTATGATGTGAGTGGTGGTGGGTGAAGATCACATGGTGATATGACCATTTATGTGGTGACATCACACATGAAAAAATGAATGAGGGGCAAAATGTTGTCCCCGTGTTTCTTCAGAAAGAATGGATAATGGTCCCTTTTTTACATTGCCTGTTTTCATTTCTTTCAATTGTTCCATATTTTTTACATTTCAAGTATTCTTAAGAAGAGAATGGTTAAGGTTTGGTGGAGTATGATTGTGGCCAATATTCAGCTTGCTGCAATGGCCTGTTCAGCAACAAAGATGGCATGATCCATCTGATGTTGGATGGACTTTGCCCTGAAACCGACAGGATCAGCCTGAAACATCCAGTAGGCAGCAGCCTAATTCCATAGCAGGCCATTCATTATTCACAAGGTCACTGTGTTTGGCCAGTCTGGTGGTGAAAAGTCATTGAGGAGGCAATAGTTTCAGACTTTTTCTCATGTGAAAGGTTATGATAAAGGCTGGTTGATACATTTCTTAAGAAAAAAATTGTGCTCAATCAAAGATGGCAAAGATAGGGTGATATTTTTTTCTAAATGCTTATTTTATTATTTCACTGATATTAAAGGCAGACAAATAGCAAAAACATTTAGTATCATTTATTGGCTACCCACCAATTTATCATTTTAACATTGGTACGGGGATCAGCCCACAGTTTCACAATGACTGTACTGGCTTCAACCTCAAGCTGTGATAGGTGCTCCTTGGTGGACCTTTGAGTCCACTCCAGTGATTTATGTTGCCCATGTTAGGTTTATAGAATAGCTGAATATGGAATACGGAGCTGAATTTATCTGTATTTCCTTTTAATCTGTCTGTTCTGAAGTCCATTGTACTTGTAGTGTTTTACTTAAGATCCATCTTTTTAAACAGAGGTAATGAAAGATGGAGGCTGAAGCTCTGAAATGCTGTCTCAGAAACCTGAGGGGTTTATCATTATTGGGGACCTTACTATCCAGGAGATCACCATCAGTCAGAGCAGTCACACACACACCTTTTGACTTTTTTTTGAGGGAGATCAGTTGACATGGCACTGTTTTGGATTACTGTACGTGTTGCTGATGATTTCATCAGATTCTGTGTAACCATCTCAGTGCTTGTGTGTGTCAGCTGAAAGAACAAAGTTTAGGTTAAACCAGGGGCGGAGCAGTGATTTTAAATGTGGGGGTGTTCCAGGGGTGGCACATGAGCACCACATCAAGCCCATAGACTGTATATAAAAAGGTCAAGCCTCACAATAGAGGTACGGGATCATAATTTACACCTTTTTAATCACAAAATGTAACATTTAATCACTATCACGGAGTTATCACCGTGGAATTACTGTAGGCTACAAAGTTACTGAAAAAAACTCTGCACTTCATGGCTTGATTGAAAACTCTTGAATAGATATAATTGCCCTGAGCCCACCATAGATCGCCAAAAGAGTAAGCTTCTGATCACTATGTTTCCTGATGCGTGGCTTGCGGGTGTGTGTGTGTGGGGGGGGGGGGGGGTATATCTCCCCAGCAGGACATACGCATCCCCCTCTTTACATTAACAATCTGGGCAAAGTGAGGCTCCACTTCTATAAAGTGGAGATGCATTTAGCTGCCTTTGAATACTCTGACCTGGGGGTGGTAGCCTGGCTCCTTGTGTCTGCCCACACTGACTTGCCTGGGCTGCTTCAGGTTGGGGGCTGCCAGGGCTGCTGGTTTCATGGCTGGGGTCTGTCTGGGCCTGATCTGGGTCTGACTTGTGCTTCTTTACAAAGAAGTCTTTTCATTGTTATCTGTCCCTACACAAAATAAGACAGCCTGGTTAAACCTCAATATTGTGTTAATCTTAAACTATTTGTCTCCATTCTTGTGCTTTAACTTACTTTAAAATAAATTACCAGCCCAGCTGCTATAAAATTAAACTAGATCATGTAGGTTAGTCAGTTTAAGTAGCTTGGCTAAAGTTGTACTTTTAGACCTTTATAATAACAAACAAGCTTATACATTAAATCAATATTCACCATTGAAATTAATGGAAATGACGATGGGCCTGTTCTGCATTTTCACAAATCAAAATAAGGTTTCAGAAATCCCAGACGAGGTTTTAATGAATCCACAGTGTTTTTTAAATAATTTTATCCAGATTTGAGCAGTGTAACTATTGTAGTTACTAGGGGTGGGACGATATGCTTTGGTCACGATTCGATTGTATCACGATTCTTGATAATTGCGATTCTACAAGTATTGCGATTCGATATAATCAGTAATTGCAATTTTCTTCCTCCTTAAAAAACAAACAAGTTGAATCATACACTTCTAGAATGAATGTCGTTCCCATAAACAATTCACATCAGTCTGTGTCAGTCAGTCCAGCAGCTGACATTTATTTCAACTGAGACAGAGACTCTCTGAAAAGAGCCAAACTTCCCATCGCTACCTCCGACTGGCACGTAAGTCTCACAATGTAGTTCATCTCTTAATATGAAATTTCCCGGGCCGGCGGCCGGGTTGCGGATAACAGTCTGTGATTGGGTGAATGTCCGTTCAGTTTGACCAATGCCTTTTCGTGCAGCGTAAGGGGGCTGAGGTGCGCTCCATTTTGTATGTTGGTGCACTACGAGGGTGGGCAAATGGGTTTACCTTTGGAAAATGTGGGGGGGATGAAATCACCTTGCTGTAAAAGTGGGGTTGTCGAAACACCCCTACGGGTGCGACGCCCCTGGGTTAAACTCTCTCCGGGACAGAATGAATGAAGGTTAATAATAAGGATCCTGCTGTGTTCACTGCTGTTTGTATGTGCTCAGTGTCTGCTGCATGTCTGTCTCTTATCTTTCTGCAGAAAGGACCCTGAGGACCCTTTTCTAATTGAACTTTGAACTTTTTCTGTAGAAAACTGTCCCCACTCAGTACAGCTGGTTCTGTTTTGCCTGGGTTCTGTAGTCCTTGTACTAGTCACCCATCATAGTTAGAACTGAGATGTGATTGCAAACATTTAGAGCTAAATCTAACAAACAGCAAATGGCAATACAATCAGATTTGGATTAGCAGGATAAATATCTAAACTGGTTCTTTTTCAGCGAAGCATAAAGTGACACAGCTGCATACTGATCAGAACATCTGGACCAGAGCCAGCTTCAGGAGGATAACCCCAGCTGTAATTAACTGAGAATAAAGCCAAATAATGCTGGTTGGCTTCACTGCTGCGTGTCATACACTCAGTGGACTGATGAACAGTTTACTAACCCTTTGTATGTATGTGGAGGCTGTTCCAAACATGCCTCTTTGACCACCTCACACCCCCCACTCACTGTGGAGAGGATGGAAACAGTCTCCAGACATACACGGTGCAACATTACACACAACTACTGCTGTGGCTAATGTGCTGCAGGCCTGAAATGCAGAAATGGATGTGTACAGCATTAATGAGACAAAACACGAGGTATCTTTGCTTCGTACTGGCTGCAATGAAGTGAATGTCAAAGAAATCATATACCTCACAATATAATCCTAATCCTCCAAGAGGAGGAGAATGAATGTGCAGTGAGATGCATCTGGAGCAGATGGGCCAAGGTTCCAGCATGCAGACAATACATTTACCTTCACATTGTACTGCATACCAATACATGCCTGCCACAAGACAGACAGACAGGCAGAGGGTGGACACCTGCAATGCTCAGAATATATCTGAAGCAAAGGTCTGAATGTTGGACTGGACTGCATGGCCTGTTATGCTGGAAGTCTTTCTTTCATTGAGTTGGTGGCCTTACTCGTGTGTCTGTGACCCTGCTCTCTTGTGTCCTCTCAGAGTCACAGTGACCCAAGACGGCATGCTGTGGATCCACAACATCAGCAGGGCAGATGAGGGGAAGTACACCTGCTTTGCTGAAAACTACCTGGGCAAAGCCAACAGCACCGGACACCTGTCTGTCAGAGGTACCTCACACACACACTGATGCAGAACAGCCGCTGTCACATGGACAACGCAAAGTAGCAAACCACAGCATTAAGCAAACAGTCCAAATCTAGGTCTTCTTTTTAGCTGTGTGTTGATGTACGAGACCTCAATTGTTCTAACTCTAAGAACCACAAGAGGAATTTGAAAGTTCCAGGTTATTGAAAATGTACTAAATGACAAACCACAGCAAGCTCAGTAAATCAGTGGCACACGTCGAGTTATCTGACAGAACTTTGTTCTACATATGTTTAATGAGAAGTTGTTCAACTTAAATTGTTAAAATACAATAACTACCATCAATTAGACCAACTTGCTCTGGTAAGCCATCAACCATCCAAATTCTTCCTGATTTCTTTAGGATTTTTCTGTCCATCATTTTTTAAATATTTGCATTTTCACCGCCATAACATGCGATCCAATCTTACTTCTCCTTAATGATGATTCACAGCTGCAGAGAAGTGAGAAACAGCGCAAACTGTTGTTGAGCTGCCAAAAAGCTTCTAGTACAAAGATGGTTACCACCTCCTGATCTTAGCACGAGGAAATGGTTAATGTACTTTCATGACATAGGGTTACTTGAACTATCTACGGCCCGGATGAATAAAGCCAGAGCCTCCACTCTGGAGATGTGGTCGGATAAAGCAGTGTTTCCCAACCTTTTTTGGCCTGAGTACCCCCTGAGCCTTCTTGTCACACCACGAGTACCCCCTCACACATACAACGCGTACGATGATTCTCCAAAAGTAGAGCAACACAGTGGTTATTACATGAAAATCATTTTATTTAATATCCTTAACTTGAACATAAAATTCTCAGGCTTTCTCTCTCTTTTTTTTAACCTCAGTTGAATTCAACATAAGATTAAAAAACATTTCCTTGAAATGTAAATAATAAACCAAAATAGTATAAATACTAAATCAAAATAATCTTCCTTTGTTATCTAACTTAAACAAGTAACATTTCTCTTTTTTTTAAGAATACATTAACAGGCCTAATTTATGTAACATTCATCACAAAACTGGAGTCTCCTTCATAAACAGTCCTCCATAAAAGTGTGACGCCTTAATAAAAAAAAAAACTCCCCATGCGCCTCGTACCCCCTGCAGTACCTCCGCGTACCACTAGGGGTACGCGTACCACAGTTTGGGAACCACTGGAAGGAGAAAGCTCTCAGGTTGTGAGCAGAGGAACACCACACACTACAACATACAGCTGACACTTGGTGATGCCCCTCACCTTGGAGGGGAGGGAGGGCTTATGTTTATCTTTATAAAAACTATATGTATGTAACTGCAACGGCTCAATAAAAAAAAGTCTTTGCATTTTCTGAGAGTGATGTGAGCAGAAAGACAGCGTCTAACAGAGGCTGGATATTCCAGCTAAATTTCGGATTTTTGTCTTTGTTAAGTTTCAAATTTAAAGGAACATTCTCCTGAAAAATCGAGCCGCTCTCCAGCTAGCTTTCATCGGAAGTTTTTCTACTCTTGCAGATGCCACGAAGATTACACTAGCTCCCTCCAACGCCGACATCAATCAGGGGGAGAATGTCACGCTGCAGTGTCACGCCTCCCACGACCCCACCATGGACCTGACTTTCACCTGGGCCCTCAATGGGGTCCTGCTGGACCTGGAAACCTCTGCAGGACCGTACCACAGGGTGCAGGGGGTGAGTGCTGTTCTTTGGATGCCTCCTAATGTTCAGCCCTGAATATAGAACATTTCTACTGCACTGCAGTGTGTTCTACAGCAGGCAGATGGTTTGGTTCCATCACTGTTGAGCTCTGTCTTTTAGTTCCATCAGTGCTTCCAAACATCAGACAGCAAATAAAAGCACTTTGTTGTGTAGTTTTCAGCTTCGAATGATGATCAAACGGTTTTCTTTGATGAACGGAACTTTACTTCCCAAATGCACAGTATTACAAAGAAGTATATAAACTAAGGCAGGTTTGCGACTTGCAACTTCATCTCATGGAATCCGTCATGAGGCTAACGTAAAGCATTACTTCCTGTTTATCAAAATAAAAGTATCTTCAGTCATCACATTCAAACTAATATAATTTTACCATCAGGAAGTAAAATATTCTCCAATATTCCCTGTAAATAATGCAAATACTTTCTCTTAATTCTTTTTAAACTAAACAATATAAATCATGTCAATTTACTATTAGATTCAAATAATAATTCACAACATTCTCCCGCCTAATGAACAATTGTTCATTACTATTCAGTCCATCACTTAATTAACCTCCAAAGGATACAACAACTGAACAGGTCTTCTTAACACACTGCCCGTAGAAGTACGAACAGTACAGGAACAAATGAGTCCATCTCTCCCTGGAAAAAGTTCTGTTATTCTGCCTATTTTCCAGGTCTGCCGGGGTGCATTGTCTTCTCCGATCAGGATGACATCTCCCACCTTCAGCACAGTGGGTGTAGGTGTCTCACACTTGTGAGCTGATTTCAAGTCCATCAAGTAGTCTTTTCGCCAGCTGTTCCAAAGGCTGGTCAAGAGTCTTTGCCGGTACCTCCATCTCCTTCCCATGGCCTCTCTGCTCACATTTGTAACCTGAGATGGTGGAAGCATTGCCTTTGGTGGTAGAGAAGTAAGTCTTTTCCCAACCAGGAAATGAGCGGGTGTGAGTGGCTTGGGCTCTGAAACATCCTCATGTACATAAGAGAGGGGCCTGGAGTTTAATACAGCCTCTACCTCTGCAAGCATGGTTGTAAGCTCCTCAAAACTTAATGAAGCCTTCCCTAGGACCTTCTTTAGACATGTTTTAACAGATCTCACAAGTCTCTCCCAAAAGCCACCCCACCATGCAGCTCTCTCAGCAATGAATTTCCAGGTGATCTCCTTATCTGTGAAAAACTCTGTGAGCTCTGATCCTCTGAATGACTTCCACAGTTCTTTGAGATCTTGGTCTGCTCTTTTGAATGTTTTGGCATTGTCTGAGTAAATAACTTTACACAGCCCTCGTCTTGCAATAAATCTCCTTAAAGCCAAAAGAAAGTTTTCAGTAGTCTGGTCTGTGACTAACTCCAAATGCACTGCCCTAGTGACAGCACAAGTGAAGAGTGCAATGTATGCCTTCTTAGGCTGTCCACTAGACTTTACATACAGTGGACCTGCAAAATCTATCCCAACAACTTCGAAAGGTGGGGATTCAGTGACTCTGTCTCTGGGTAATGGAGCTGTTATTTGCTGAGCTGGTTTCACCTTTAACCTCCTACAGATGTAACAATGTGACACCACCCGCTTCACGAGCTGTCTCCCCTTTAAAACCCAGTATCCTTCCCTCATTTGAACTAGAGTATCTCTTACCCCAGAATGCATCACTCTCTCATGGCATTGCTGAACTAGTAGCTCAGAGTATCTGTGATTCGTTGGTAGCACATATGGGTGTTGTTCTCTGTAACTAAAATCAGACTGCTGTAACCTGCCTCCTACACTGACAAGGCCATTTTCATCCAAGAACGGTTTCAAGTCTCTGATTTTAGAATCTCTCTTTATGTCTTGACCTGATGTCAGCTGACAAATTTCTTGGCTGAAGCTCTGCTCTTGTGTCATCTTCACCCAGTACACTTCTGCGGCAGTGAGCTCCTCAGAAGTTAGCTCTCCCTGCGTTTTCAGACTGGAGCGGACATTAGTTATGAACCTTTTCACCCATGCAGTTATTCTTAACACTGTCTTTAACCTGCTGTACCTTTGTAAGTCTAACAGTGGTTTAACTTGTTCAGTGCTAGCGAGCTGTACTGCTATCTGGAACTTAGATCTGAGCTCAGTGCTCACCTCATCTGCAACACAGTCCTCATCAATGTTCTCTGCCTCACCAGTTGATGATAGTGAAGGAGGGCCGCTCCACCACAGCTGACTTTGGATGAGGTTCTCGACGCCCTGTCCTCTGGTGGGTAAATCGGCTGGATTGGTTTTACCCTGGCAGTGAGACCACTGTTCTGGATTGGTGAGACCTTGTATCTCAGTCACTCGGTTTGACACAAATGGCTTCCATTTTTGTGCTGCACTGCGTATCCAATGGAAAACGATCATCGAATCTGTTCTCATGTTCAACTGATTTTTCTCCATGTTCAGAGGCTTGAGAAGATGATTTCCTAACCTTGCTCCAATCAGTGCACCCATAAGCTCTAAGCGTGGTAAAGTCAATTTCTTTAGTGGGGCTACCTTTGCCTTGGATGCCACAAAGCTTGTCACAATCTCCCCTTCCTTGTTCGGTCCTTGTAGATAGGCAACTGCACCGTATGCCTTCTCACTGGCGTCGCAGAAAACGTGCAGTTTCAGTGTCTGTGAGTTTAGCTGAATGTCAATGTGGTACCATCTCGGAATGGCTAAAAGGTGTAGCTTCGGCAGCTCCGCACACCACTGATTCCATTTTTCAGCCAAATCTGTGGGCAACTGTTCATCCCAACTGATTCCCCTCTCCCACAGTTCTTGAAACAGGCACTTTACCCGTATGGTGAATGGAGAAAGGAAACCAATAGGGTCAAAGATACGAGCTGATGTCTGTAGCACACTTCTCTTTGTGTTCTCTTTGCCCTTTAAAATGTTCAACAGTCCCTTTAAATCAAACACAAACTCATCTTTCTCTGATCTCCATACTAACCCCAACACTTTCAGCACATTTCCACAGGTGTCTGTTTCTGTCGCGTGCTCCACTCCACTCTCTGCCCACTTGGCTCTCAGATGTGGTGAGTTGGTTACCCATTTGCACAGGTTCATGCCGGCATGAGACAGGATCTCCTTTGCTGTTGAGGAAACTGAAAGTGCTTCATTCACATTACTTGAGCTGTAGATCAGATCATCCACGTAGAGAGACTCTCTCAGTGCCTCCACTGCCCTGGGCTGCTCGCTGTCATACTGCTTGATGTGGTTTCTTATGGTGGCAGCTAACAGGAATGGGCTGGGCGACACTCCGAAAACTACTCTACTCATCCTCATAATGCGCAGCTCACCTTCAGCGTCTTTGGTCAGAGGTCCATGTAGCCACAGGAATCTAACAGCATCTTTGTCCTTCTCTGCTAGAGAAATCTGCAAGAAAGCCTTGGTAATGTCTGCAGTAAAGGCTATCTCATGTAGTCTGAATTTGATTAGCACATCTAACAGGTTTGGATTAAGGTTTGGGCCAGTCAGTAAACAGTCATTTAGGGAGGGGCAACCTTCCTCATGTGATGATGCATCAAATACTATTCTCAGTTTAGTTGTTACCTTATCTTCTCGAAGAACAGCATGATGTGGCATGTAGTATCTCACAGCCTCTGGTTGCTCTGCCGCTGACACATCCTCAGGTACATCCTCACAGATGCCTTGCTGCAGATAATCCTGTATGACATCATTGTACCTTGAGTACAGGGTTGCATCCATTTTGAGTCTCCTCTTGAGTCCTTCGAACCGTCCTTTAGCCACTCTGAAGTTGTCTGGGAGTGTCGGTTTGTCAGGTCGCCATGGTAACTCAACTTGGTAGCGATCATCTTTGTGTATCACAGTCTGTTCAAAGTTCTGTAGAGCGTCAGTTTCCACTGCACTCTGGGCCTTCTCATTGACAATGCCCAGTGACTCCACCTCCCAAAAGGCATGTAGCTGTTTTGAGATCTGGGTGTCCTCTTCTAGGCTGATGTGCATACAAGTAGCGTCAGTTACACTGGATGTTGAAACTGGCCCCTGCAGAGCCCACCCGAAGCTGCTTTCTACGGCTACTAGTGATTCTGTTATCCTCTGGACCTTGCCTGACACCACTTGCCAGTAATAGTCTGCCCCTATGAGCATCATCAGTTCTGGGTCATCAGGGCCATCCAGTGGAAAATCAGCAAGCTGCAGACCTTTTCTCCTTAGCTCCTCTTGGATGGGTTCGCTGGGGACCTTTATCACTGCCGTGCACACTTGAGGGGTTTCCACAGCTTCAATCTCAATCCTTTGCTGTGTGTTCCACACATTTTCCAGAGACACCTTCACAATGTTACGCTGTGCCTTTGCAGGAGCAGTAGATCCAAAAGTGTGTAGATGCAGCATTTCTTGTCTTACCACTGGTAATCTTAAGGCTTTCACCACAACTTCATGAATGAAGCTTCTCTGGCTGCCTCCATCTAACAGACAGCGTACGATTTTTCTCCCTGCTGGGCCCTCTGTCCATGCTTTCACTGTCTGGAGCAACACTGTGTTCTGTGCATTTGCTTTCTGTTTCGCTGTGCTGGACACAGAGGACACAACAGCCTCTGTGCTGCCACTGTCCAGATCTGCCTTGGCTTCACCTTGCTCACAAACTGACTGGTGATGTCTGCGACCACACAAAGGGCATGAAACACCTTTAACTTTGCAGAATTTTGCTATGTGTTTTGGGCCAAGGCACACGTAGCATCGTCCAAGCCTTCTTAATTTTTCTTTGCGAGTAGGCACATTCTCAGTACAATGTTCTGGTTTATGGTTAGCACTGTCACAATATATGCAGGTCTGTGGTGCATTACTTGCTGTGTGCAGAGCAGTAGCTGAGGGCACGTTCCATTTTTTAGCTTTGTTTTCATAAACTGGTGCTGTCCTACTGAATGGTTTATTACTTGGTGGAATGTCCTTTTGAGTGTTACCTGGTCTGGTAAGCTGAAGTGCTCTCTCTCTGCTTTGGACCTCCCTTTGCAGGAACTGGATGAGCTCTGGCACCTTCCATTCGTCATCGGGGTCTGAATTGCGCGTGTAGACTAGTGCTATGTCTTCCGGCAGGAGCTGGAGCAGTACTGGACATAGCAGGCAGCCATATGTGTCACTGTGAACTCCCATGGACTCCAGACTGCGAATCTGTATTTCACATTCGTCGTACAGGTGCCTGAGTGCTGCAACATCTGATGACCTTTTCACAGGGTTCAAGTTCAGTAGTTTGGACATGTGTGCACTAATTACAATGTCTTTCCTTCCAAAACGATTGTGGAGCAATTCTACTGCAGCGTCATAATTGCTATCATTCAAAGTAAGTCCTGCTACAGCTCTTGATGCTGCTCCAGTCAAATAGGATCTCAGATAAGTGAATTTCTCCCTCTTACAAAGTGCATCATTCTCATGAATAGCCGTTTCATACTGAGACCAGAATTCTTGCCACTGGCTAATTTCTCCACTGTATTTCTCTATCACCAGCTTCGGTAGTTTAACAGTCTGTCTACTCACTGGTCTCACGGAGTTCGTGCTTGCATCGCTCACCCGCACACTCACGTTTTCACGTGCAGTCTGAATGAGCCTCGTGGCACGAGCCTTCAGCGTGGTAATGCGGTCCTGGTAGTCCTGAGTACTAGCAATCTCCGTCTCAAGATCGTCTATCGACGTTTCATCTTCAATGCCTTTGTTTAAGTCCATTAAACTATCTTCCTTGGTCGACAATACTGACAGCATTTCACGAAGTGTATCACAGTTGGGCACTTCATTGCTCACTTCCTCATCAATGCGATTCAACAACTTCGTTGTAGATGTGCGTACCGTCTTTCTCTTCTTCTTTATCCGTTCAAAACGCTCGGCCATCTGTGCTGTCAATGTAGCTAGCGTTAGCTTCCAACTTCGACACAGTCAATTCAATCTTCAATTCCCGGGTTTCGGCACCAAAATGATGTGTAGTTTTCAGCTTCGAATGATGATCAAACGGTTTTCTTTGATGAACGGAACTTTACTTCCCAAATGCACAGTATTACAAAGAAGTATATAAACTAAGGCAGGTTTGCGACTTGCAACTTCATCTCATGGAATCCGTCATGAGGCTAACGTAAAGCATTACTTCCTGTTTATCAAAATAAAAGTATCTTCAGTCATCACATTCAAACTAATATAATTTTACCATCAGGAAGTAAAATATTCTCCAATATTCCCTGTAAATAATGCAAATACTTTCTCTTAATTCTTTTTAAACTAAACAATATAAATCATGTCAATTTACTATTAGATTCAAATAATAATTCACAACACACTTCAGCAGTTTTTCTAATCAGTGGTGTTTTTCTTCATCCACTGAGGTAGATAAATCAGAGTTTATGGTTTCATCTTTGCTTTTTGCTCCCTCCAACAGATCAAACAATTGATTGGTGTTTGTTCTAAAAGCAGTAAAGCAATTTTCCGTAATAGACAGTGGTGGAAAGAACAAACAGGATTTGAGTATTTTTTCCTTAGTGTGATCAAGATGGTGAAGACTAGTCAAAAGAGAGGATCACGGTGGAAGGGGTTGAACTACCAGAAGCAGGGGGTCACATGATGTCAGCAAAGTGAGCCACGCCTTTAATTAGACTTCCATGAATTCATCTCAACATCTCATCCTTATGAACGTCTGGCACCAAATGTAAGGAGACAAAAAGGACATTCTGTCTGCAACTGATGAAGGTACACAAGCTGGCCACCAGGCTGAGTCTGACCCGGGGGTCCTGATGGCTGACAGTGGGTCAGCAGCTGTGTGAGACCACGGCCACACCACAAGATCTGAGCATCGTTGAACTGGAAAAACTGTAATGGACATTTTGGGTATGTTAGAGAATTACTGCACCAGACATTTCTCTAACAGTCCTCAACATTTCCCAATCAATCTTCCATGGCAGTGATAAGTGTGTGAAGGGCTTTCCTTCAGGAGACTCACTTGGAGAATTGGAGATTTTAGACCATGACGAGTCGAGCAGGTGTTTGTTCCCTCATATTCTTCCTTTAAAAGGAGTCTGGCCTTTATGGCTATTTAAAATGTCTCAATTTGATCTTTACAATGTCTAAAAGAAAATGTCTTTTTGGGTTGAGACTGTTATTTCCATCTCAACAAACTTCCTCCCGTCCCTCCTTAGTTGGCATCGCTGTTGGATCATTTCATTCCTCCATCTCTCAAAAGCCAGTTAGTGTTGATGAAAAACATTTCAACAAAGCAAAGACAGCAGAAAAAACCCAATGTGTCTAATCCCTGCACGCAATCAAAAGTTTCTATAATCTGTTCTGTCTCGACTTCTTAACAGTCATCAAGTACAAATACTTTAAAGAAGCTCCTGCACACGAGCATTAAAGGTGTCCCAAACTACTCTTTTGACTCCGCTGACGTGTGCTTTTGCGAACTTCAGGCCAGTGGTAGCTCTAATTGTTGCCCACAGGCTGCCTCCTCAGAGGTTGGGCTGCAGCAGAACTTTTCCATGAGTTAGATGGTCAGAACATGGGGTCTGCTCCCAGTGGAATGATGGTAGACGTGTTAGGGCTGGTGTGCCAGCTCTCTGACTTACTCTGCACTTTTTTTAGTTGCTTAAGAATTTCCTTTCTAAATCCCAAACCGCCAAAACCTCAAGTTTGCGTTGACACCAGAGTCCTGACAGGGGATATTTGGGGTTTCTTCTTCTTCTCCTGTGGTTTAAAGCGTACAGCCAGCTGCACAGGAATGTTTTCATGCTGCAAACTGCTATAAGTTTGCTTGAAAAGTTCCAAAGTTAAAGGCGTCTGTTCTGAAGATATAAAGACTGATCTGATGTCTTCAACATTGAACTTCATGTTGCCTCACATTGTTATGTTTAGATTTGAATTTCCTGACAGTTTTGTATGTACTGTTATCCATGTACAGTGCCTTGTGAAAGTATTCGGCCCCCTTGAACTTTTCAACCTTTTGCCACGTTTCAGGCTTCAAACATAAAGATGTAAAATTAAAATTTTTTGTGAAGAATCAACAACAAGTGGGACACAATCGTGAAGTGGAATGAAATTTATTGGATGTGTCAAACTTTTTTAACAAATAAAAAACTGAAAAGGGGGGCGTGCAATATTATTCGGCCCCCTTGCGTTAATACTTTGTAGCGCCACCTTTTGCTGCAAGTCGCTTGGGGTATGTCTATCAGTTTGGCACATCAGAGACTGAAATTCTTGCCCATTCTTCTTGCTGTACAGCTGGAGCTCAGTGAGGTTGGATGGAGAGCGTTTGTGAACAGCAGTCTTCAGCTCTTTCCACAGATTCTCGATTGGATTCAGGTCTGGCTTTGACTTGGCCATTCCAACACCTGGATACGTTTATTTGGGAACCATTCCATTGTAGATTTGGCTTTATGTTTTGGATCATTGTCTTGTCTTGAGATAAATCTCTGTCTCAGTCTCAGGTCTCTTGCAGACTCCAACAGGTTTTCTTCCAGAATGGTCCTGTATTTGGCCCCATCCGTCTTCCCATCAACTTTGACCATCTTCCCTGTCCCTGCTGATGAAAAGTAGGCCCAAACCATGATGCTGCCACCACCATGTTTGACAGTGGGGATGGTGTGGTCAGGGTGATGAGCTGTGTTGCTTTTACGCCAAACATATCGTTTTGCATTGTGGCCAAACAGTTGGATTTTGGTTTCATCTGACCAGAGCACCTTCTTCCACATGTTTGGGATTTGAGAAATGGCTTTCTTCTTGCCACTCTTCCATAAAGGCCAGATTTGTGCAGTGTACGACTGATTGTTGTCCTATGGACAGACTCCCACCTCAGCTGTAGAGTGATCATGGGCCTCTTGGCTGCATCTCTGATCAGTCTTCTCCTTGTTCCAGATGAAAGTTTAGAGGGACGGCCGGGTCTTGGTAGATTTGCAGTGGTCTGATACTCCTTCCATTTCAATATGATTGCTTGCACAGTGCTCCTTGGGATGTTTAAAGCTTGGGAAATCTTTTTGTATCCAAATCCGGCTTTAAACTTCTCCACAACCGTATCTGGGACCTGCCTGGTGTGTTCCTTGGTCTTCATGATGCCAGAGAGTTTCTATTATGAGGAGAGAGAAAGCTGGCGGCTTTTTCCGGGTGGTACTGCACTCTAGGGCGGCGCCAACGAAGCAGTGCAGAGCAGTCAGAATGAATGTGGTACTATGAGATCCACCTTAGATGCAGCCATTGCTTTGGATAGAATTTTTTTATATTTTTTCATTTTAATTTTCCTAAAGGCAGGATAAATTATCCTTTCAAACGGCACTTGGTTTGATTTTTTAGACTCACTAGATTTGTTTAAAATACACATTTATTGTCAGTATTGCATCCCGAGTGACGTCACGCATGTGGCATCACTTTACGGCATGGTCAGTCCTAGCGCTGAGCTAGCAGAGAGGTGTTAGCTCAAATTGTTACAGATTTCAGCACAGCCCTTTTACATACTCTCTGACTAGCCTCTGGTTTAGCTTTGGTTGTTGTTAGCGGCACCAAGTTAGCACTCTGGCACAGTGGACGAGTGCCGTAAAGCAGCCGGTCGTAATCAGCCGTGCGTTCTTCAGATTCCGTTAGCTAGATGCTAGCGGAGACTGACTCGCAAATGCCAGACCTGTAAGAAAACAGAAAGCTATAACTCCCAGGTTATTGTACTTTCGATATAAATCCACATCCAAATCACAGTAATATTTTCAGGTTTCAGCCGCTAGCGGGGACATTTTTTGAGTTATTAGCGCCAGCCCTATGGCCAATGATCATTCTGCACTCGCTCGCCAGCGCCCCCAGAGAAAATCAACTGAACTGCAGCCAAATTTTGTATAATGGGGTGAATAGGAAGCGGAACGGCTGTCTGTAAAAGGGCTGTGATGATGCTCTCTGCGCTTTGAACAGAACCCTGAGACTATCACAGAGCAGGTGCATTTATACGGAGACTTGATTACACACAGGTGGATTCTGTTTATCATCATCAGTCATTTGGGACAACATTGGATCATTCAGAGATCCTCACTGAACTTCTGGAGTGAGTTTGCTGCACTGAAAGTAAAGGGGCCGAATAATGTTGCACGCCCCACTTTTCAGTTTTTTATTTGTTAAAAAAGTTTGACACATCCAATAAATTTCATTCCACTTCAAAACTGTGTCCCACTTGTTGTTGATTCTTCACAACAAATTAAAATTTTATATCTTTATGTTTGAAGCCTGAAATGTGGCAAAAGGTTGAAAAGTTCAAGGGGGCCGAATACTTTCGCAAGCCACTGTATATCAGCACATGAAAACTTTGATGCATCGCGCCCAAACCCAGATATTTCCACGTTCATCACTGAGTCGCTCTCCTCTCTCCCGGAGAGATGTGAGCATCACCGGTGGAGTCGGCACACATCGGAAACTAGCTCCATGTTGTGCTGAAGATGTGGACACAATGTGGGACCCAGTGTGCTGCAGCAACCTCCACACAAACATGTGAACGAGGAAACATGTTCCACTGGTGAATCCGCTGTGCCATTAAAGATTCTGACCAAGGTTGTCTTCCTAATTCAAATGGATCCGTCTGTGGATCCTGCAGGATTCATCATCGCTCTCCTTTCTTTATTAAACAGATGATGTAGACTCACCTGTATGTGTTTGCTTGAGAACTAACTCAAAGTGACTGATTGATAACCATGAAAGGAAACAATTTAGAGTTGTATCACCAAAGGGACATGTTGAACAGAGTATGTTTCAGGGTGGAAGGTTGAGTCCATGTTGCTGCTCCTCCCTGTTAGTTGAATGAAACCTATCTGGCATACTCTTCATGTTCTGTCAGTGAAACTGTCCAACAGTGTCCACCTCTTCTGTCCCCCACAGAAGGAAATCATTGGTGACTTGTTGGTCTTGAATGTTGAGCTGAGTCAGGCGGGGATGTTCACCTGCACCGCTCAGACTGTCGTGGACAGCGCTTCTGCTTCAGCTAAACTGGTTGTTCGAGGTAAGAACCATCACGCGGGTGTTCTCACAAGTGTTGCATTTACAGTTGCCAGAGTCATAAAGGGGGAATCTTGAATGAGCATCTGTAACAGAATCCAGCTTTTCTGCGATCAGTGGGACTTCCAGCAGCAGATTCTGGGGAAGCAGTTTTTCTGAAATAAAAGGGAAGTGAGTGAGCTTTGTCTTATTCTGTGCAGTGTTAACCAGAGCTACAGACTAAGGCTGCGGCTACACGGAAACGTTTTTCACTGTAAACGATACTTTTTCTTATCGTTTCGCTGTCGCGGCCACACGGAGCCGGCGTTCCCACTACCCCAAAACGATAGTTTTTGAAAACGGGTTCCAGAGTGGGAAAGTTTGAAAACGGCCTCGTTTCGTTTCCATTGTTACAGCTAAAACGTTTTTGCGTCAGTCACACGTTGACGCTGGGAGCCAATTTTAACACTTCTCTATTGTCTCACAGCGTGGCGTGACACAGTGGCGTGTGTACTGCATCGTTTCATCGTTTTCGTCTGGACCAGCAGCGCGTTTCCGTGTGGTCGCAAGAATTTTCGTACCCGTTTTCAAAAAAAACCTCGTTTCGTTTTCGTGTAGCCGTAGCCTAATTCAGAGTTCCGTCACGCTTTGATGTCGCGTGTCACGTGGTTCATGTGAGCCTCCGGAGTTCCAAACGTCCCAGCGCTGTCAGTCAGTCTGAACGGGTCTTAGCAGGACGGAGCACAAAAACAGTCACTTTGACACAACGACGCAATTTTCGGTAAATATTGACCAATAATGTGCATTGATCACTTCACTGACGATGTGTTTTATCAACATTTTTCTTTTTTGGAACGGCAGAGACACATTTATCACCGTTTTAAATCTTAGAGGGTATCCCTGCATGCTAGCAGAGGACAGCTACCTCGTCCTCCTTTATAATTCATCATGCCAGTGGTCCAGCTTACCTTCAGATCTACATCCTCCAACAGAGCCTGACGTTACTGTCTGTTCCCAGGACTTACTCCTGTTGTCCCAAACACTCCATCTGTAGAAGATGTCATTCAGTCTGTCTGTTCTCTCTGGTGTCAGATGGACAATGAGCTGAATGGCAAAGCTGAGCTGAATAAATTGTTTTAAAGAAGCTTTAAATGACTTGGAGGGAAATATGTGGCTGTAGATGCTTTGACTGATGAGCCGGGATCAGTTCTTCTTTTCTGTAGAAGACCTAATTATTCTATATTTCTCATGTGAACTGAATACATGCATCTGTAACCCTGTTTACTGGCTTCAAGACAGAAAACTACTGTAAAATATGAATTAATTGATTAAAATATTAATCTAAACTTTTTTTCTGGATAAAACCATATTAAATGACAAAATAAATGTGTCAGACAAACAGATTTAAACCAAACATTTCATTATAAAATGTCATCATGGAAAATGTAAAACAAGCCTTAATAAAGAAGTTATTTTACTGCTATTTATACTGTTGGGTAGATTAATCTGCAACAATGAACTGTATTTGATCAAATTCAAGGGTTTGGACATTGTAGAAATGTGCTGAAGCCCTAATAAGGGTTGATCCATGACAGCAGCGACCACCACATCTGCTGACCTCCCTGACAACAACAACAGAGAAATTCATAAATTCATTATCACAGCTGCAAAGTCATGCTGGAAAAAACTTACTTACTTAATTAAAGACCAGGCAGCTAATGCCTCAAAATGCCAAAAATGTTGTAATTTAAAGCAATACAATGTAACTTCTCAAAAAGCCCATTATGGAGCTCCCCCTACAGGCTGTTCCGAGAGCAACTCTATTTTATTAACTTACCAGTAATTGTTCTTGACGAGTAATTTCATCAATTTACCAGAGAAAATACTTCAGAAATACCAAAATGTATTAAATGTATTATTACTATAGGCATATGATAGTATTTTGGTAATGTTTTAAAACCTAACAATCAAAACAACTTTACACAATGTCACCTGACAATAAAAAGTTAACGGACTTCAGTGAAATGATCACGTTAATTACCTCACGTTAGCCTGTTACCAAGCTTTCAGTTAGGTCCCTAAATCCATTCCATTTTTAACATCAACACCGACATTTCATGCAAACCAAATGTAAAAATAACGATGTCTAAGAGTATACTTCTGATAGCTTATGCTTAAAAATGTAAAAAACGTTTAAAATGCTGTTATTTCATGAACTTACCAGTAATTGTTCTTGACGAGCAATTGAGATCAACGGAGCTGCGTCTCTTGTTTGGAACTATTGGCGTCTCCGTGACCCACGTGACTTCTGCATTCCTTCCTTTCTATAGAAGTGTGTGGGAATTTCCATTGCTATGCTGATGATACTCAGTTGTACTTATCTATGAAACCAGATGAACCCAATAGGTTGGTCAGACTACAAGCATGTCTTAAAGACATAAAGACCTGGATGACTCAGAACTGTCTGCTTCTAAATTCAGACAAAACTGAAGTCGTTATCTTTGGACCTGAGCGTTTCAGGGAGAAATTGTCTAGCTATATAGTTACTCTAGATGGTATTTCCTTGGCTTCTAGTTCTACAGTGAGGAACCTTGGAGTTATTTTTGATCAGAACTTATCATTTGACTCGCATATAAAACAGGTTTCTAGGACTGCCTTCTTTCACCTTCGTAATATTGTTAAAATCAGGAACATCTTGTCTCAGAGTGATGCAGAAAAACTGCTCCATGCATTTGTTACTTCAGGATTGGACTGCTGTAATTCTTTATTATTGGGCTGTCCCACATATTCTCTGAAAAGCCTTCAGTTGATCCAAAATGCTGCAGCCAGAGTTCTGATGAGAACTAACAGCAGAGATCATATTTCTCCAGTTTTAGCTTCTCTTCATTGGCTCCCTGTTAAATTCAGAATAGAATTTAAGATTCTTCTCCTTACATATAAAGCTCTTAATGACCGAGCTCCATCATATCTTAAAGATCTCATTGTAAGATATTTTCCTAACAGAGCACTTCGTTCCCAAACTGCAGGTTTACTTGAGGTTCCCAGAGTTTCTAAAAGTAGAATGGGAGGCAGAGCCTTCAGTTATCAGGCCCCTCTCTGTGGAACCAGCTGCCAGTTTGGGAGGCAGAGCCTTCAGTTATCAGGCCCCTCTCTGTGGAACCAGCTGCCAGTTTGGGAGGCGGAGCCTTCAGTTATCAGGCCCCTCTCTGTGGAACCAGCTGCCAGTTTGGGAGGCAGAGCCTTCAGTTATCAGGCCCCTCTCTGTGGAACCAGCTGCCAGTTTGGGAGGCAGAGCCTTCAGTTATCAGGCCCCTCTCTTGTGGAACCAGCTGCCAGTAAATGTCCGGGAAGCAGACACCCTTTCCACTTTTAAGACCAGGCTTAAAACTTTCCTTTTTGATAAAGCTTATAGTTAGGGATGGCTCAGGTGATCCTGAAACATCCCATAGTTAAAGGGGAACTGCGGTATTTTCAACATTAAGCCTCTTTTCTGAGTCGTCTGCAATGTTTTAGAACCCCCCTCACCGCTTTTTTGATGTTTACTGCTGTCTCCGGTATTTGCCTAATTTTGATTCATCTCAACCTGCTTCAGAATGACAAGTCATGTGCATGTCCAAAAAGGTCCGTAAAAGCACCATAAACGTCCGTTTTCAAAATAATCAACTCACCGGAGTGGTTACTGGTGTGCACTGGTAATCCATATCAAATTTCGTTGCGAAAAGTTGCTTCTGTCGTGTTTTATTTGGCAGCTCGTTCATGCTCGCACTATTTTATTAGCGGTGGCGGAGTAATATCAACGAACATCCAGTACAAAATCCCCCCCCCCCTCTTTCTGTCTTCTCAAACCCCAGCTGGTGGAGGCGGATGGCCACCCTTCCTGAGTCTGGTTCTGCCAGAGGTTTCTTCCTGTTAAAAGGGAGTCGTTTCTCTCCACAGTCGCCTCAGGCACGCTCAGGCCGGGAGATTGGACCGAAAAACAAGAAGTTTTCAGTGTAATCTGTTGGTTTTCTTAGCTAGGAAATTGTTTTTGAATTGGCTCTATATTTTTCAATTCATTTTTATTTATATAGCGCCAAATACAACAAATGTCATCTCAAGGCACTTAGATAATAAAGTCCAATTCAAGCCAATTGGAATTCAATTCATTGTAATCATAATTATTCATAAAATAATCCAATTCGTTCATATAGAGCCAATTCAAAAACAATTTCCTAGCTAAGGAAACCAACAGATTGCACTGAAAACTTTTTGTTTTTCGGTCCAATCTCCCGGCCTGAGCGTACCTGAGGCGACTGTGGAGAGAAACGACTCCCTTTTAACAGGAAGAAACCTCTGACAGAACCAGACTCAGGAAGGGTGGCCATCCGCCTCCACCAGCTGGGGTTTGAGAGGACAGAAAAGAGGGGACAACAAACACTGTAACACCATTCAAAGGATATCTGTTGGAACAGGGAAACACGAGTTAATGACCACAATAATGTCACATATACATAAAGAGAGTAAAGTGAGGAAAGGTGTGACAGATGAGGCCCCCCAGCAGTCTAGGCCTATAGCAGCTTAACTATGGGATGTTTCAGGATCACCTGAGCCATCCCTAACTATAAGCTTTATCAAAAAGGAAAGTTTTAAGCCTGGTCTTAAAAGTGGAAAGGGTGTCTGCTTCCTGAAGCCAAACTGGCAGCTGGTTCCACAGAGAGGGGCCTGATAACTGAAGGCTCTGCCTCCCAAACTGGCAGCTGGTTCCACAGAGAGGGGCCTGATAACTGAAGGCTCTGCCTCCCATTCTACTTTTAGAAACTCTGGGAACCTCAAGTAAACCTGCAGTTTGGGAACGAAGTGCTCTGTTAGGAAAATATCTTACAATGAGATCTTTAAGATATGATGGAGCTCGGTCATTAAGAGCTTTATATGTAAGGAGAAGAATCTTAAATTCTATTCTGAATTTAACAGGGAGCCAATGAAGAGAAGCTAAAACTGGAGAAATATGATCTCTGCTGTTAGTTCTCATCAGAACTCTGGCTGCAGCATTTTGGATCAGCTGAAGGCTTTTCAGAGAATATGTGGGACAGCCCAATAATAAAGAATTACAGTAGTCCAATCTTGAAGTAACAAATGCATGGAGCAGTTTTTCTGCATCACTCTGAGACAAGATGTTCCTGATTTTAACAATATTACGAAGGTGAAAGAAGGCAGTCCTAGAAACCTGTTTTATATGCGAGTCAAATGATAAATTCTGGTCAAAAATAACTCCAAGGTTCCTCACTGTAGAACTAGAAGCCAAGGAAATACCATCTAGAGTAACTATATAGCTAGACAATTTCTCCCTGAAACGCTCAGGTCCAAAGATAACGACTTCAGTTTGTCTGAATTTAGAAGCAGACAGTTCTGAGTCATCCAGGTCTTTATGTCTTTAAGACATGCTTGTAGTCTGACCAACCTATTGGGTTCGTCTGGTTTTATAGATAAGTACAGCTGAGTATCATCAGCATAGCAATGGAAATTTATGCCATGCTGTCTAATAATGTTACCTAATGGAAGCGATTGCAGTAGAGTTGGTTATTGGGCTACCATTACATCTCTGCCTTCCCTGTGTGTGTTGTTGACACTTTGGTGACTGCCCCTTAGCGGGAGCTCACCTGGGCTCACGATTGGGCGACTGTAACAAGTCACACCCTCATAAAGCAACATGGCTGCGCACAGGTTCTCTGCTTTTTCTGAGAGGAACAGACTAGGTCAGCGGCGCTGGTTTTGTGCGCTCCTCGTCACTGGTGCCCCGAAGGGAACTCGTCTTGCCCCTGGCTGTTCGGTAGGTTGCTGGTTTCCTTTCACGTGCGTTTCTTGTGCTTAAATGCATCCGTGTCTTTACGGGGGGTTCTCGTTTCAGCTTGGGCTAATTGTTGCAAATTGTTTGGCCATACGGCTCCATCCTTATCCCTCCGACGCGCTCGGTTTACCTTTATTCAGGTGAGTTGTAAAGTTACTCGTATGGGCACTAAAGGTTTAATGAGACCACAACATGCTGACATTATTTTCATGTATACAGTATACACCACGAGACGAGTCCGTAACCGGAGTCGCCTCTCAGGACTGCGTGTGCCAGCTACAGCGGGCCCGTGGGACTTCCATCAAGAACGGTCAGAGTTGCCGCTGTGTCCTCCCGTCTGTTCACGGTAACAGCCGCTCTCCATTTGCTTGCTCGCCTCGGCGGCTTGGCCGCTTGTAGGTTTGGGTGCGGGTGCATGGCGCTGAGCTTGCTCGCTAGGTTGCATCGTCTGTCCCGTGATTAAATGTTTGTTTTGTCAGTTTGGTCAACGTCTGCCCTTCTCTGTGTGCGCTGGCTGTATGTGCTTTTAGTGAACTTGTAATCCGCCAGTTAATGGTGCATTCCCTCTGCTGAACCTGGTGTGCTGGGTATCTTGCTTTTGTGTGTTTTGTTTGCCGCCGTCATTGTTTTGCTGTAATTTATTTTGTTTCCTTATTATTCGTTTGCAGTGTTTTGTTTGTTAAAGGGGAACTCCGGGGCATTTGAAGCGTGTTTCCATTGCTAGAGGTTGTCAAATACTGATAGTAGGACACAGAGAGGTCCAGATCTGCGCTCCCTGTGTGGAGATCGCTCTGTCCGCACAGCATGTCATGCGAGGCTAATACGTGGTGGCTAAGGGGCAAGCGCTAACCCTTCCACGTAAAACAACAACTTGCACACTGCAGAAACGTCACACCACTTTATAAACCATCCGACAATAAAGTCACAAGCCTTACCATCAAAACCATATGCATGGTTCTCACATTACTGGCATGGGGACGTTACAAAACAACTTTATAAACAGCATGTAACTCACCGGCTGGTTGTAGGCTCGCGCATGTGAAAGCCCAAAAGAGTCGATGGAGGATAATCCCATATACAAAACAATTATCTTCTCTAGAAAAACTGCGTTCAAGTATTTAAAACATTACAACAATATTACTGGGCATGTATTGTTGTAATGTTTTAAATACTTGAACGCAGTTTTTCTAGAGAAGATAATTGTTTTGTATATGGGATTATCGTCCATCGACTCTTTTGGGCTTTCACATGCGCGAGCCTACAACCAGCCGGTGAGTGACATGCTGTTTATAAAGTTGTTTTGTAACGTCCCCATGCCAGTAATGTGAGAACCATGCATATGGTTTTGATGGTAAGGCTTGTGACTTTATTGTCGGATGGTTTATAAAGTGGTGTGACGTTTCTGCTGTGTGCAAGTTGTTGTTTTACGTGGAAGGGTTAGCGCTTGCCCCTTAGCCACCACGTATTAGCCTCGCATGACAGGGTGTGCGGACAGAGCAATTTCCACACAGGGAGCGCAGATACGCATCTCTCTGTGTCCTACTGGCAGTATTTGACAACCTCTAGCAATGGAAACACGCTTCAAATGCCCCGGAGTTCCGCTTTAATTGTGTACCTCAGCATCATTTGGTCCTGTTTGTCGGAACCGCTCCACTAGGGTGGAGTGTCCAACCTATAGCCTAAGCCAGTGTCCGGTGTGTGTGCGTGCGAGTGATTGAGAGTGATTTTAATGCCGGTATTTTACCTGTTTACCACCAAAGAAAAATAAAGAATTGTAATTTTGTAACCCATGTCTCTGTTATTCATCCCCTACAGTCGGTGTATATTTAAAGGAATATTGAGTTGCATAAAATTGATTGTTTAAAGTAGTGTCTACCTCTCGGCACTGTTACACATGTATAAAGTGAAAAGAATCGGTCCAAGCACAGAACCCTGAGGAACTCCAGGACTTACTCTGGTGTGTGAGGAAGATTCTTCATTTACAAGAACAAACTGAAATCTATCAGATAAATATGACTTAAACCAGCCTAATGCAGTTCCTTTAATCCCAATAACTTGTTCAAGTCTGTGTAATAAGATACTGTGATCGACCGTATCAAATGCAGCACTGAGATCCAACAGATCTTCTAAAATCTTTCTAAAAGTAGAATGGGAGGCAGAGCCTTCAGTTATCAGGCCCCTCTCTTGTGGAATAAGCTGCCAGTTAATGTCCGGGAAGCAGACACCCTTTCCACTTTTAAGACCAGGCTTAAAACTTTCCTTTCTGATAAAGCTTATAGTTAGGGATGGCTCAGGTGATCCTGAAACATCCCATAGTTAAGCTGCTATAGGCCAGACTGCTGGGGGGCCTCATCTGTCACACCTTTCCTCACTTTACTCTCTTTATGTATATGTGACATTATTGTGGTCATTAACTCGTGTTTCCCTGTTCCAACAGATATCCTTTGAATGGTGTTACAGTGTTTGTTGTCCCCTCTTTTCTGTCTTCTCAAACCCCAGCTGGTGGAGGCGGATGGCCACCCTTCCTGAGTCTGGTTCTGCCAGAGGTTTCTTCCCGTTCAAAGGGAGTCGTTTCTCTCCACAGTCGCCTCAGGCACGCTCAGGCCGGGAGATTGGACCGAAAAACAAAAAGTTTTCAGTGCAATCTGTTGGTTTCCTTAGCTAGGAAATTGTTTTTGAATTGGCTCTATATGAACGAATTGGATTATTTTATGAATAATTATGATTACAATGAATTTAATTCCAATTGGCTTGAATTGGACTTTATTATCTAAGTGCCTTGAGATGACATTTCTTGTATTTGGCGCTATAAAAATGAATTGAATCAGTCGAGTGTGCCCAGATTCGCAAGATTAGCGACAAGACTGCGCATATTCAGATATAAAAAACCCAGACCAGCTCTTTCTTTAAAATCTGCAGGGGTGTTAAAACCTGTGAGGGTGTCTGGACCAGGGGTCCGTTTCACAAAGCAGGTTCAACAAACTCTGAGTCTATTCCTGAACTCTGAGTTGATCTACTCTGAGATAGAAAACTGAGTTTCCGGTTCCAGAAACGCTGATTTGAGTGAGGTTAATCAACTCTGAGTAGGTTCACCTTGAGTTCAGCACGTGCACCACAAATTTAAAAAGCCAGCATCAATGGAGCCCCGATTCGATGAGTCACCATGGCAACGGGGAAGAGGAGGGGCTACGTTTTTCACCAACCTGGAAATGGATATCTAAATGCGCTCATACGACGAGTTTCAACACGTTTTTAGAAATAAGTTTAATGTTTAAGTTTAAATGTAGTTCTTTGCAATCACAATATTACAGGGAAACTGCTTGAATGGTAGCCCATTCATTTATTTCATTTAGGTGCAATCCCACGGGGGAGAAGCGGACTTGGCAGCAGTTTAAGATGAAATATAAAAACATTGTTCAAACAGGTGAGACCTCAGCATGGAGGTACCTCATTTTGATCATTTTTTACACTGTAAAGTAAATATTAAGTGGCTATTTGACTGTGCAGTTGTTTTATCCCCAACATAATGCTGTTCTCACACACATAAATTGTTCAGTGACTATCAAGCCCTAAAGTAGTCACAGAGAGGGGAACAGGGGCCCGTTGCACAAAAGTAGGATTTAGACATCCAGGATGAATTACTTAGCCAGGTTCAAGGAATCCAAAACATGGCGCCCAGGCTTAGTTGATTGCACAAAGGCCAAGCCAGGATGAGCAGACACGGATTCATTAAGCCAGGTGAAAGCGATCCCGGATAAGTGCTGCACACGGCTTTCTTAAATAGACCCCACGATCGATCATAGATTCAGTGATTCACCATGGCAACAAGGGCGGCGTATTCCTCCCCAGCGGAGCAAGAATTATTAATGGAAACCTATGAAGAGGTGAAGGAGAAAATAAAACAAAAAGGAAATACTGCCACAGTTAAAAAACAAAGGGAGCAAGCGTTGCAAACCATTGCTGACCGCCTGAATGCGTAAGTAGTGCACAAATCACACTCAGCACTCCACTGAAATTATCACAATTAGGCTACAATCCAAATAAAATGTTGATTAACATATCGTCACCTTCCTAAAATAATCGCCCAAGTCATTTTTTGGCATCAAAGGTGTGGTCCAAAAAATGCCTAAGTCATTTATTTAATCTTAGTTTTTATGAAAAACAATAAGTGTTCTTATGTCAAGCATCCTTTGATACATACTTACTGACTGAAATGATTATTTTATGCTATAATTTCACATTTGGAGGGAGTTTTTTGTGTTTCCTGAAAAACCTGAAAAAATGACTTATGCGATTATTTTAGGACGGTGACGATATTTGAAATCATATTTGTAGCCTACTTTGATTATGAATAAGTTGAAATTGACTGCATGTGAGTGAAACTACCTAAATGTAACTCCATGCTCCTCCACTGTTTCATTGTGTGTGTGCGTGTCTTTGTGTGTGTAGATTTAACATGACTGGGCCAAAACGGACATGGCAGCAAGTCAAAGTGAAATATAAGAACATCCTGCAGAATGGTAAGTCCCCTGACAAATACTTAACAAGTGTACTTTTTATTAAGAATGTGCCTGCCCACACATTGCCTGTACTGTGCATTAATTGGTTTAACATCTTATCATTTCAGATGGTCTGCAATGCTGACTATTTGATCAGTAATGTTGTGGCAAAGTGGCCCGGCTCGGTCCACGACTCCCGAGTGTTTCGGAACTCGGAGATCTATCGGCGCCTATCACAAGGTGAGCCACAGAACCTCTATTGATAACCACTTTTAACATCATGGCTGTGTTAAGACTGTCACTTCTTATGAGGTTGTGATGGTAACATTTTGTATTCACAGGTGAATTCCTGGGTGTATTGCTGGGTGACAGAGGGTACGCCTGCCAGCCTTTTCTGTTCACTCCATTTGCAGACCCTCTGGAGCCACAACTGGCATACAACCATGCCCATGGCAGAACAAGGGCCCGGATAGAAATGACATTTGGGCCCAATCCCAATTCACCCCTTGGCCCTACCCCTTACCCCTCCCCCTCCGTTTTGCGCGTTCACGTGTAGACGTAGGGGTGTCCCAAATCCCTTCCCCTTAGCCCTACCCCTACGTTGTAACCCTTCAAACGGAGGGCTTCGGCCAGGCAGACTCCGTTCGAAGGGGTATGATATATTTCCCAGAATACAACGCGACTACCGGGAGAACTCGAGTGTTTTTAAAAATGGCGAAAGCAAAGAAAGCACCACACAAATGTAAGTAGCTCTATTTTTTTGCCATAATTTAACTGTTTTAACCGTTTTAGGTTGTGATAACTGGTGTATTGTGTGAGTTTAACATGGTGGCAATGTGTAGTTGTTTTCTGCTATAAACGCACATGGGAAAAGTCGCTATTTTACATGGAGTAATCGGTCAATGCATGTGAAGGTGCTGCGAAAGAGTTGTCGTTTTTTAAATTGTAACACAAGTATTTACAAGCAATGTAGTTGGTTAACCATAGATAAGTTCCTTTTGAGTGACGTGAGCGTCATTTCGCTACCTATTACCACAAGTATTCATATACGTGACTGATTCACAGGGACTCAAGCACAAACAAAGAGCCTGATCAGGTTTAGCACAGAAAACGAAGATCGGTTTCTAAAGTCATCCCCATCCCCAAAAAGTAGGAAGTCCAATCCCATAATGGATTACCTGATACAGGAGAGCCTGAAGGAGCAGAAGCGCCACGAGGAGACGGAGCAGAAGACGGAGCGCTTTTTAGCTCTGTTTGAGCGCATGATAGACAAACTTTAAGGTGAGTTGATGTGCCATGCACCTATTGTACACACAGCCACCACTACCGCATTCTGAAACACCTTTTTTTATTTTTTTACAATGGATGAAAGTGCATGCCATAATGTCATATCGTCTCTTGTTCCCCCAGAACATCACTGAGCCCATGCAGCACCTCCGATGTGCCATGCACCTTCGCTGTTCCTGCTCCGGTCACCCCACCATCTCGTTCTCGATGATTGCACTGTTGCCCGTTTATGTTCATATTGTTTATATTCATACTGTTTATTGTCCATATTTGCACCACACACTTTACAGCAGACACTTTAAGCTGTTATTTCTGAAAATAAGCTGCCTTACCAGTCTGTAATGTGAGTAGCCTAATAAAAGAAATTAAGGACAAAAGGTTTGTGAGCATGATTATCACATCAACATTATATGAACGACTGGAACGGATATTGGTATGAAGAGATTTATTATACAAGGGATAACAAAAAAAATTGGGGTACATGTTGTGGTCCAATCGGCAATAATTTGTAGGATGACCCGTCTGCTGGAAAGAAAAACATGGAAAGATCAGGCTTTCATCCTCCCAAACCAACACATTGATAGCACACAAGGCAGTGCATTTATTTATGTCATCAAATCTGAACCTGGTACAAAGAAAACCGCTTCAAAAACGCATGAGCTGCATGTTTATCCCAAACGGAACGAGGCGAGTAACAAAGGCTAAATGTTAGCTTATGCTTTCAGCTAGGTTAGCCAGGTTAGGATACTACTCCAATCAGCAAATCAGCAAATCTAACGAGACAAGCAAATTGTTTCTATATTACACGATATCACAAATGTACAGTTAGAAGCACTTTCAAACACACACACACTTTATCATATTCACACGCCGGCTCTGGAAGCTACCAGCTGCTCGCTCACACGCGTTATTTGCATTAATTTCCCATTCTACATACCGTAACAAGATCCAGCAATGCTCCCAGATGTCGAAGACGCCTTCGCCTGATGGCACTCCGTCGATTCGACGCAGATATTTCTAAAAATATCCGAATAGCCCAGGACAGCGCGAACACCACTGCAGCAGGCATGTTTGTTTACTTCTGGCTAAAGCTGTCGCTTTTGGTTACGTAACAACTGACGGCGCGGACTTATGACGTACGTGAGTGCGAAGGGCTGTCCCAATTCGAAGGGGTAGGGCTAAGGGGTAGAAAATAGAATTGGGATTGGGCCTTGGCCTACTGAAGGCACGCTTTCAGTGTCTGACCCACCTGAGAGTCAGCCCAGACAGGGCATGTGATATCACTGTGGCCTGTGCTGTCCTCCACAATGTGGCCTGTCTGAGAAAGGAGAGGGCCCCCAGAGTGCCAGCTCTCATAGACTGGGACATTCCTGCCATCTTCCCGGATGACGACTGTTGTCGGCTGGTCAGAGACCAATATGTGTTAAATTATTTTAATTAATATTGCATGTTTATTTAAGTTGGGCCTGCAATGGCAGATGCATTTTTGTTAGGTTTTTGTGCTGTATAGGCAAGGCAATTTTATTTGTATAGCCCATTTTTACAAACAGTTTGTCTCAAACTGCAGGCTTTGATTCTGTGCTTTTTGTCTTGTAGAGCACTGTGTGTTTTGAAAGGAGCTGATGGTTTACTTGCTTTGATTCATCCTTGTTCAATAAAGGAACATCATGGTACTCTCTAATGTGTATTTATATTTATATGGTGATGTACTTTATGTGTAGTCTGTGGGAAACTAAATTATCTAGTGGTTCATCTAAAATCATCAGTTATCTAAAATGATTGTAATTAATGATCACAAATGTTTCAATAATGATAGTGGGTATAGTTAAATGTTTTAACAATATGTTCTAGGCAGTGGAATAAATATTGGTTTCCATTTGTGGCGACCGCTGACTGAGATAAGAAATGAGATTAAATAGATCCTGGAACTTAGCCTGGTCTGGAGCAGGCTAGCTTCACAGAATAAATCTCCATGGTAACTTACGTCTGAACATATCCCACTTCCCTTATCCTACTTTTGTGCAACTGGATCACGGATAAGTTGATCCAGGATAGCCAACATATCCCGGTTTAATCCCTTATCCTACTTTTGTGCAACGGGCTCCAGGGCTCTGCCTGACTCGCTGAATCCAAGGAGGAAACTTGAAGCTGTACTGCAAATGAAGATGTTTTATTTCCTTTACAATAACACACATTTTATTGTTGAGTTACTTGCTGTACTTGACTATGTTGGAAAGAGTTTAGCAGTTTAGCGGTCAACAGAAATGTCATCACCCTGCCTCCTCTCTCCCTGTCTCAAACAAACAAAACAGATTCACAGATAGATGCAGGTGATATTCATTAGGCAATCACTCTTTGCGGTAAGACGTATTGCATCACTTCCTGTTACCTTGCTTGTGCACTGTGGAATTTCTTGCTCCGCTTGGAGTACTGATAATCACTTTATTTCGATCTATAACTTACACAATTTTGCATAGTTAAACTCTATAGCTTACCGTTCTGTTCTAACACACTCCTACAGATCTTTATTCTCACTTTTTATTGGTGTGTCTGGTTCTCTAGCGTAGCATGGCTACCGGTTCTCTTCCTCCTTCTCCTGCTTTCACCTGCTCCGTGTGTCAGATGTTTAGTTACTCCTCTGCCTCCTTTAGCGATAATGGTACATGTAACAAATGTAGTCTTTTTGTAGTTTTGGAGGCGAGGTTATCTGAATTGGAAGCTCGGCTCTGCACTGTTGAAAATCAACCGATAGCGAGCCGGGTCCCTTTTGCCAGTGTGGAGCCACCTAACATAACTAGCTCAATTAGCCTCCCCCTAGCAGAACCTGAGCAGCCAGGATTACAACGTGGCTGGGTGACTGTCAGGAAGAGGCATAGCTCTAAAGTCAAGCCCGTTGTTCACCATCGACCTGTCCACGCTTCTAACAGATTTTCCCCACTCAGCGACACACCCGCTGAGGACAAAACCCTGGTAACTGGCAGCTCTATAGTCAGAAACGTGGCATTAGAGGCACCAGCGGCCATAGTCAAATGCATTCCAGGGGCCAGAGCGGGCGACGTAGAATCCTATTTAAAACTGCTGGCTAAGGATAAACGTAAATATGGTAAAATAGTTATTCACGTCGGTGTTAATGACACCCGGTTACGCCAATCGGAGGTCACTAAAATTAATGTTACATCGGTGTGTGATTTTGCCAAAACAATGTGGGACTCCGTAGTTTTCTCTGGACCCCTGCCAAATCTGACCAGTGATGACATGTTTAGCCGCATGTCGTCCTACAATCGCTGGTTGTCTAGATGGTGTCCAGCAAACAACGTGGGCTACATAGATAATTGGCAATCTTTCTGGAGAAAACCTGGTCTGATGAGGAGAGACGGCATCCATCCCACTTTGGAAGGAGCAGCTCTCATTTCTAGAAATATGGACGAATTTATTTGCCACCCTAAAACATGACAACCCAGGGCTCAGAGCAGGATGCAGAGTTGTAGTCTTACACACTTCTCTGCAGCTTCCCACCTGCTGCTACCCCCCCAATCAATTAACACAAAAGGAGCAAATCCTCTTGTGCAAAAAGAAATTATTAAAACAAAAACTTTAACTGAACAAAAACATCAAACTATTAAATGTGGTTTGCTGAATATCAGATCTCTACTTTCGAAGTCTCTGTTAGTGAATGAGTTGATGTGTGATCATCATATTGATATATTTTGTCTTACAGAAACCTGGCTGCAGCAGGAGGATCATGTTAGCATCATGTTAGCATCATGTTAGCATTAATGAAGCAACTCCCTCTGACTGTTTAAATGTTCACGTTCCTGGAACCACAGGCAGAGGAGGAGGAGTGGCAGCTATTTTCAGATCAGGGTTACTAATCAGTCCCAGACCCAAGATTAGTTTGAGCTCTTTTGAATCTCTGATTCTCAGTTTTTCCCACGCAAAGTGGAAATCCCAGAAACCTCTTGTGTTTGTTGTTGTGTATCGTCCACCTGGCCCTTATTCTGAGTTTCTGTCTGAATTCGCAGAGTTTTTATCCCAGTTAGTGCTGAGTACAGATAAAGTCATTGTAGTGGGTGACTTTAATATTCATGTAGATGTTGAAAATGACAGCCTGAATATGAACTTTAATTCTATATTGGACTCTATTGGATTTTCTCAGAGTGTTCACAGACCGACTCACTGCCTTAATCACACCCTTGATCTTGTGCTGACTTATGGCATTGAGAGTGAACAGTTAACAGTGTTCCCTCATAACCCTGTCTTATCTGACCATTTTCTGATAACCTTTGAGTTTACATTACTTGACTATACAGTTTCTGAGAAGAAATGTACATATAGAAGGTGTCTATCAGAGGATGCTGTAACCAGATTTAAAGAATTAATTCCATCATCCTTTTCTTCACTGCCATGTGCAGATATGACAGAGGACGACTACCTAAACTTTACTCCAGCAGCACTTGACTCTCTTGTTGACAGCACTATAGTTTCAATGCGTACAGCACTGGACAATGTTGCCCCTCTGAAAAGGAAGGTAATCAGTCAGAAGAGGCTGGCTCCTTGGTGTAATTCACAGCTGCGTGCTTTAAAGCAGACTGCAAGAAAGCTGGAGAGACAGTGGCGTTCCTCTAATTTAGAAGAGTCTCAGTTAGTCTGGAAAGATAGTTTAACAATGTATAAGAAAGCCCTTCGTAAAGCTAGAACTGCTTATTATTCATCATTGATAGAAGAGAATAAGAACAATCCCAGGTTTCTCTTCAGCGCTGTAGCCAGGCTGACTAAGAGTCCGAGCTCTGCTGAGCCAGTTATTCCTTTAACTCTCAGCAGTGATGATTTCATGAGCTTCTTTATTAATAAAATTGGTTCTATCAGAGAGAAGATTGATGGAGTCCTTCCCACTATTATCAGTGATGTATCATCAAGTACAGCAGCTTTAGAAGTATCTTTAGAACCTGATTTGTATTTAGACGGCTTCTGCCCAGTTGATCTCTCTGAACTAACAACAGCAATAGTCTCTTCTAAACCATCAACTTGTGTTTTAGACCCAATCCCAACCAGACTGTTCAAGGAGGTTTTCCCATTAATTGACACTTCCATATTGGATTTGATCAATCTGTCTTTGTTGACAGGATATGTACCTCAGACTTTTAAGGTTGCTGTAATTAAACCTTTACTTAAAAAACCTACTCTTGACTCAGAAGTGTTGGCTCATTATAGACCTATATCCAATCTCCCTTTTATGTCTAAAGTTCTTGAAAAAATAGTTGCAGCTCAGCTTTGTGATCACTTACACAGAAATAATTTGTTTGAAGAGTTTCAGTCAGGATTCAGAGTGCATCATAGCACAGAAACTGCACTGCTGAAAGTTACCAATGATCTCCTCTTAGCCTCTGATAGCGGACTTGTGTCTGTGCTTGTCCTGTTGGATCTCAGTGCTGCATTTGATACGGTCGATCACAGTATCTTATTACACAGACTTGAACATGTTATTGGGATTAAAGGAACTGCATTAGGCTGGTTTAAGTCATATTTATCTGATAGATTTCAGTTTGTTCTTGTAAATGAAGAATCTTCCTCACACGCCAGAGTAAGTCATGGAGTTCCCCAGGGTTCTGTGCTTGGACCTAGTGCTGGGCGGTATACCGGTTCACACCGAATACCGGTTTATAATTTCATTATGATATGAATTTTTAATATACCGCCATACCGGTGTATTTGATTACACAACGGGGGGGAACGCTGCGTCGCGCGACATTGTTTGAGACGGGACCCTTTTCAGTGTTGCGCTTCTAAACACGCATGTTTACTGTCTATTTTTAACGCTATTTAAAAAATACTCGTATTCGTTAAGCTGCATTTCCTTTCCCTGCTCTCCCTCCGTCTCTGTCAGTCATGCGTCTCTCTCACATAGCCTACTCACACACACACAGCCCCTCCCCTCCGTGCTTCACTGGAAGCTGGAAGCTTGCTAGCTTCAGCGTCGCGTTAGATTAGCTCAACCGAAAGAAGACGGCTGGCGAAATTCACAAAAGGTTGGTATCACGTGCACCTTTATAAAATCACACATTAAAAAGTCCTATAAAAATATTTTATATTTTTAATACAATGTTGTCCCGTCCCGTCCCGACCCATAGCAAACAAGCGATTAGTTGTCGAGGTCTAAACACTAGCAGCTGTGAATCAAATAAAGTAGTTTTTTTAAACTCTTACTCTGAATGTTTGCTGCTTCAATCCAGATGAGTATTGAAAAATATTTTCCGCGATTGAAAAAGAGAAGTGCGTGTTGAGGATGAGGAGCAGCCTGAACCTGAGGTATCAGTCTGAAACAGAGCTGAACAGTCCGACCAGTGTAATTAGCTATGTTATTCATTTGTTTACAATGAAGATGTGAATATTAATACAATAAAGTTCTGTGTGACCAATTATTAACGAAGGAATTATTTTGAAGAATTTTTATTTTAATTTTTAATTCTGTTCTCAATCTGTAGAAAATGCTGTGAACACCTAATTATGCATGAAAAAAAAATACCGTGATATACCGTGAAACCGTGATACCGTGAAAAAATACCGTGATATGTATTTTTGCTCATACCGCCCAGCACTACTTGGACCGATTCTTTTCACTTTATACATGCTTCCATTAGGTAACATTATTAGACAGCATGGCATAAATTTCCATTGCTATGCTGATGATACTCAGCTGTACTTATCTATAAAACCAGATGAACCCAATAGGTTGGTCAGACTACAAGCATGTCTTAAAGACATAAAGACCTGGATGACTCAGAACTGTCTGCTTCTAAATTCAGACAAACTAAAGTCGTTATCTTTGGACCTGAGCGTTTCAGGGAGAAATTGTCTAGCTATATAGTTACTCTAGATCAGACCTGGGCATTGTACGGCCCCCGGGCCGCATACGGCCCTTTGGTTGACTCTGACCGGCCCGTGTAAGGTTAATTGGAAATTACAAAATAAACATATTTTCTTATTTTACCTGATGCATGGACTGAAGCTGCATTGCTTTTATTTTGAAGTCGTTTTTTATTAGTACATGATGATGCAAAACGTATATATGGAGACATGCACATGATTGGATCGTTGTCACTAGCAAGTCACAAGACGACTTCTCCTTTCTCTCCCCCCTGCGACGATATCTGCGGCACTGTCTGCGGTGAGTTACAATTTTGGGGAGGTGCACCAGAGTGTCTGCGTAAGGGGCGGGGGCATGTCTGCGTTAACTGCGACACACACGCAGACGACCTGGTTTCCGACCATAAATCAGCCTTTAGCCCTCAGAAATGTCTGCTCATGCTAAAAAAAGAAAGGTAGATGCCGAATGCAGGGTTTTCAACAAAAATTGGACTGCTAAGTATTTATTTACTGAAGTCAGAGGTAAAGCCGTGTGTTTAGTTTGCGGGGAGCAGATTGCCGTGCTTAAGGACTACAATTTGAGTCGGCATTACGAGACGAAACACGCGGAGAAATTCAAGAACGTGACTGATGCTGAAAGGGCGCGGACATCGGAAGCTTTGCTAGCTAAACTGCAAAAGCAGCAAGGCTTTTTTACCAAGCTTCACACATCCAGGGATGCAGCAACCAAGACCAGCTTTGTGATATCCCACAAAATCGCTAAAAACAGTAAGCCATTCTCGGAGGGGGAGT